>NC_137782.1:123604508-123689508 GCF_963455305.1 Plecotus auritus
GAAGCTGGTAATGCTCTGGCTTGATTTGTTTCTTAGAAGGATTTTTTCTGTAAGTAATGTTGTAAGGGATTGGGAAGTGAGAAGAGAGAAGAAGGGTGGCAAAAAAGACCTTCTGGAGACAAGTTACCATAATGAAGAACGGATCCCTTTAGCCTAGAGAAGACTCAACTTTCAATGATCTTAATTGTCTTCCCAGATCCTGGTGATGGCATTGGAGCCCCTGGGTGAAGACTACTCTGTAGAGCATGATTCATAGTTTTGAGGCAAATGGATACTTCTGGAATCTGATTTTGTGAAAGGGCAGTCCTTGGAAAAATTATAAAGTGTCCCTGATATAGTGTTTCTACAGGCATCAAAAGCCCTCATGTTGACCTGCTTATCCAACTATCTTCTTGTCTTGGCTTTTTTTTAGTTCTTGCTCTGTGCCCCGAATATTCTGAAGAATGTGACTCTGTCATCGCTTTATACCAGTCCTCTATCTTTTTCTACGCAGATTCTGCTATTTACAGACAGTTAACTCATCCACAAATAAAATCTGTTAAAAACTGTTTATGGTTTGTCCAGCTGGTGTGGCTCAGTGGTTGAGTGTCCACCTATAAACCAGGAGGTCATGGCTTGATTCCAGGTCAGGGCACATGCCTGGGTTGTGGGCTTGATCCCCATGAGGAGGTATGCAAGAGGCAGCCAATCAATAAATTCTCTCTCATCATTGATGTTTATATATCTCTCTCCCTCTCCCTTCCTCTCTGAAATCAATGAAATTATTTTTAAAATTGTTCATGGTTCATTCATTCATTCAACAAATACGCATGAAGCACTTTCCATATGCCAGGCACTACACACTGGGAGAGCAAGAACCAAAATAAACAGAAGCAGCAACTCAAAATTTAGCATCTTCACACAGTTTACACGTTAGTGGAAGAGGCATGCGATCACATGATAAACAAGGAAAAAATATAATATAGACAATGACACATGCCATGAAGAAAGTAAAAGAAGAAAATAGGAAATGGAAGAGGGTTGCAATATTGTGAATGAGATATTTGAATGTAATCTTGAAAGATCCAAGGGAACAGTTCTCTGGGCAGGAGGGGGTCTGATACAGTGGAGGACTAGCAAGGGGGCTGCTGTGCCAGGAAAAGGGTGAGAAGGATTCACTGTAGGAGTTGAACTCCGAGAGGTACATTGGGCTAGTATTATACACAACTGTTAGGACTTTCCCTGAGTGAGATGGAAGGCACTGAAGGGTTTGAAGTGACATCTCAAACAGGTTTCAACAAAATTAATGAAGATACCAAATGGGAGTAAACTGAAAAGGCATTGGGGAAGCAGAGAGAGACCATTGCAATAATGAAGGTCAGAAATGATGAAATCCGAACCAAGTTATTAGAGGTGGATATTATAGGAAGTGCACAGATTCTGGCTATAGTTTGAAGGTAGAGTTGACAACAATCATTGTGAATTTGGATTGGGGACGTGAGAGAAAGAGGAGTCAAGAATGATTCCATGCATTTTGGCTTTAATAATCAAAATCATGATTTGGCAAGTTAACCTTCTTCCTTTTCCACCCACACTGTTAATATTTATGATTAAATATAGAAAATAAAACAAAATATGACAGTTACTTTGTTTTACCCTTACTCCTTCTCTCCCTCCCTTTTTCCCTCTACCAGGCTTGAGGATGCCAGGAATCAATGCCTGGCACCTATATGTTCTAAATTTAGATACAACAGAAAGGCTCTTCCAACTGAAACATCTCTCTAAACCACCTTTCAAACATGTCCTAAGTTCCACCAAAAGATTCATTCCTGGAGCTCTTGAAGAGTTTAGTTTGTAGGGCTTTCCAATTAAAATAATTATATCTTGGGCCCAGCTGGTGTGGCTCAGCAGTTGAGTATCGACCCAGGAACCAACAGGTCACTGGTTCAATTCCTGGTCAGGGCACATGGCCAGGTTGCAGGCTCGATCCCCAGTAGGGGGTGTGCAGGAGGCAGTCAATCCATGATGTTTCACTCTCATTGATGTTTCTATCTCTCTATCCCTCTCACTGGCTCTCTCTCTCTAAAAATTAATAAAAGCATATATTTTAAAAAAAACTTGGAAAAGATGAACTCTGATATAGTTTCCAAATCAATATCTTGACAAAATAGTTGGGTTGCCAGATTTAGCAAATATAAATACAGAGCATCCAGTTAAATGTAAATGTCAGGTGGACAATAAATTATTTTTAGTGTAAGTATGTATCAAGTATTGCATGGGACATGCTTATACAAAAAACAAATGCTTACCTGAAATTCAAATTTAATTGGGTATCATGTATTGCATCTGATGGTCTATTTGTAAGTGAAAATATTTGGAGTTGTTCCCAGCTAGTCCAGGACTGAAGAATGGGATAGAAAGGTGAGAAGGAGCAAGAAGGGGGAAACCACAGTTCTCCCCATTTCCTTCTTTACTGTGGATCCACTCCTACCTAACTTTCGGGTCCTTGACAGCCAGTGGGTCTAAAACTGCAATTTGCAACCACCACTGAAGGTCCTTGGAGGAAATAAACATGGAGAGGTTTAAATCAAACTTTCAGCCTTTGGAAATCACCTTTTGAAAATGTAGCCAACTCTGTAATTAAGTTCCATCTTATTGGGTGCAGTCCGTTTAGCTAACAGATGGAATGGTATTTTTATTCATCCTTCATCCCTGGAGTTCATTTCCAGAAATCCTGAGTGGGGCGTTTCAAGATTATTGCCTGAGTGACACTTACATGTGTCTAATAATTTACTAGAATCAATGGATTTCTTTAAATGAATTCAGCAAACTGTTATTTATATAGATATGAATAATACATTTGTAAGGGGAAAAGAAGCAGTTGGGAAATACGTTTTAAAATGATGTATTGCCGTAATGATAAGTAATTATACATCAACACGCTACTTGTGATAAGATGTAACTAATGCTATTTCAGGAAGTCTTTTCCCCAGAGGTCCTCTGTGGTTCAGATTACAATCTAAAGGGACCCACCTTCCTCTGTGAGGCAGAGAGGCTTCTGGAAGAGGCTCCCTTATAGATCAGTTTGATAGAAAACATTTGCCAGATGAGACCTTCCAAGCTATAACCTGTTTTTGTTTTAATCTTATTCCTATTTGGGATTTTCTCCCAGATATTTATTTAGTATGTACTATACACATCTGTGTTATTTACCATCAAGAAAACCTTCTGAAGTAGTTATTCTTCATACCTGCATTTTATGAAAAAGAAAAATGACACTTGGAGGAGAAACTTGCCCCATGTCTTACAATCTGTTATGGGAAGACCCTTCTTCTTGTCACTCATTATTGGGTCTAACCGAGGACGTTTCCCAATCTCAGTGTGAATATGCACACACACACACATCCCATCACTACCATCACCACCACATAGTCCACAAATACACAGGTATTTCTTATGGTCAAATGGGGAGTAGAGAAAGGCTTCTGATCTTGCTGTTAGATATAACACCCCCCGCCCCCAGAGTATGCCTTCCCACCATGGTGAAACCTCTGTCATTCCACCAATAGCAAAACAGTCCATGTCTACAAAAGGGACATGTCACAGTATAGGACAGATTGGGATTGAGAAATCTTAAGTTTTATTGGGGGAGGGGATTTTATATTTTCAAAAATAACTTTTCTTAGCAGTAGCTTCCAAATGCATTCCTTTGCCCTCCACTCACTGTACTTCTCACATTGCCAAAAATCTCATAAATAATGATTTAAATATACCAGAGTGGCTAGCATTTAATCATTAAATCCTTTGGTTAATAGCAGTAGCTTTAGTCATGTAAATATCCCCTCCATACTTTATCTCTATGTTTGATCTTTTGTAAATGATATTTTCTTAAGGAAGCTCCCCTGTGTAGCCTCAAACCTGTTTACCTGGTAGGCTATGTCAAGTTGTCTAAGACTGGCACAAAAAGTATATTACCCAAGAAAATTATTCCAATTCTGGTCAGACTCAAAAACAGTGATTTGAAGAGACTGTCACATAAGTCAGAGTAAGCCATCAAGAGCTCTATGAAGACATCAGCTAAACTTTTATTGAGTTCTGTCCAAAATATTTTTTTCACAAAAGGAAGACTGTGGCTTGGGTCTGAACCAGTTACTTCACATGCCATAGGTCCATAGCTTATTACTCAAAAGGTGATCAGTTCCTTGTCGGAATAAGAGAGGTGGGTAAGCTCTGCACTCTTACCAGTGACAGCCTTATAGTACTGAAAGAAATCTCTAAGTTTTCTTCTTTTTCTATCTTTCTAGGCAGTTTTTAAGTTATAGGGTGTTGAAAAGAAATAAAAAACAAAAACACAAACCACAGGGTTGAGTGTAGTTTGGACTTAGCAAAATAAAAGTAGGAAGAATCACAAACTCAGGTGCCCTCAGAGGCTAGGCAGGAAGCATAAATAAATGAAAAGGGCAAAGTGACAATAGGGAATGGTGGAGTCTGTGGCAAAAAACAATTCCTTCCCCTGTCTGAATAAATTCATCTTTATATTTAAACGAGAGGCCCGTTGTTGCATGAAGAGATTCGTGCAATAGGCCTTCCTTCCCTTGGCTTCCAGCACCAGTTTTCCTCCGGCACCCAGGACCCAGGCCTTCGCTCTGGCCAGAGTCTGCCTTCTTCGTCTTTGCTGCAGACGCCAGCGGGAGTCTGCCGTTTTTGCTGCAGACTCTGGCCGGAGTCTGCCATCTTTGTCTTTGCTGCAGACTCCGGAGTCTACAGTCTTGTCTTGCCTGTGGCACTCCGCCTCTGTAGATCCCTTTGCCCCCCGCCCTCCCTCTCACAGCAGGCATCCTGCCCTGTCTGGCCACTCCATGCCTGGAGCAGCTGGGCATCCGCCATCTTTGGCCTTCTAATTTGCATACTCACTCTGATTGGCTGTGGGTATAGTGGAGGTATGGTCAATTTACATGTTTGTCTATTATTAGGTAAGATAAAAATTATAGTAGCCAAATAAAGACACCTGGACTTGACCTGCCCACAGTCAGTTTTACAACCCCTGGTTTATGGTCTTGGTCATAGCATCTTGTTTACAACCCCTAGTTTCCTAAGTGGGACTCTTGCTAAGCTGGTCAAAGCTGCCTTGGTTGCTGGAGAGTTGGATGGAGTCCATAACATTCTATGGACATTCTAGGGGAGTTTTGGTTTAAAGTTGATATAGAAATACTTTATAAAGAACATTTTAGTTTGTGAAAATATCTTAATTATAATAAATTAATATTAACAAGAATAGGTGGAAAAATATCAATATGTGTCATGCCTGATGGAAAAGAGAGCTCAGAGTTTTCAGTTTAAAGTGGAAGGACCATTTAATAGCTTGCAATTAAACATTTCTTTTGAAAAAAGTAGAAACTTAGTAGTAAAATCTGCTGGACTTGTGTTTTATGGAAGCATATTGTTTCACCGTTTTGCTTGAATGATGTAGAACAGTGATCTTTTGTGGTCACCCCAAGGATATTTTTTCCACTGATTTTTTTTTTTTTTTAGAGAGAGTGGAAGGGGTGAGGGAGAGAGAGAGAGAGAGACAGACAGACAGACAGACAGACAGACTGCTGTGAGGGAAACATCGATTGGTTGCCTCTCACACACACCACAACTGGGGCCTGGGATGGACCAACCCAGGTACGTGCCCTTGACCAGGAATTGAACTCAGGACCCTTTGGTGCAGGGGAGAGAAGGGGGAGGCAGGTGATTCTCTACCACTGAACCACACCGGCCCGGTGCTAAAACAGCGATTTTCAACCAGTGGCCACAGCACACAGATGTGCCGCGAAAAAATTTAAAATATGCAATACCTGACTACTTAGTCAGTTGCACTGACCTCTTTTTCCTTAGATTGTAAAAAAAAAAAAAAAAAAAAAAAAAAAGAACACCAGTCAACACAACAATAGCCATCCAAAGTGAATGAATCAAAATTATACCTATTTTTTTTGTCATATTGGCAAAAAAATGTAATATTTTTTTGGTGTGCCACAGAATTTTAGCCATTAGGTTATGTGTGCCATGACATGAAAAAGATGTAGAACAATGCAGGCACTTTCTCAGGAGATCTAAATTGTGAGAGTAGTGACGAAATTAAAATTCAGGCATCCCTCTAACATAAAAGTTCAGGTTCTTCCAGCAAACCAAATGAAACAATCTGTGAAGCCTTTATTCTCTGTCACAGTCATGAAAATTGGTGTCTGCAGGAGACAGCTTTTTCTTTCACTGCTGCGCGGAAGCACATAGATCTCTCACTCTGTGCCCTTTGCGACTTTTAAAGATGCTCTAGGAAAGTCATCTTTCAGGCTCTTCAAGGAGTCCCAGGCATTACCAATGGCTCCCTGCCTCTGGGTGTGTTTATCAGTTCCTGGCATTAGACTAGTAGAGTGGTCACTAGTTTATACAAAAAAAACCCTGAAAAATGAATTTTTCTTTTTATTGTGATAGTCTAACCTTCTAAAAGTTGTTAAATGTATCCCCTATCTATGATTCAGAGTACAATAAAATATACTTAATACGACTAAACTAAATTAAATCCTTTTTCAGTGACTTATGAGGCTACCTGGAATTATTCCCGGGAATATAAATTTCCATTATATCGGAGATGGTAGAGAACATGTAGGAAATTAAACCAAATCTTATCTTAGACTTGTCTTTCTATATTTTCTGATTTTGATTTTCTTGCCATTTTTCTCTAAGTGGATTGTAATTACAGGGTTACTTCTGAATGAGAATCAGTGAGGAACACTAAAGAGAATGTGGTCTGGGAACTTCAATTAAGTCATTTAATTTTTCTGTAAGATGGTTTTGTCACTTACAAAAGAGAGATGGTGTGTGAATATCAAATGGAATAAAAATAGATGTAGAACAGGTTTGCAAATATAAAACCACTACGAAAGGAAGCAGAGGTCTCTTCGAAATTGAGAGCATTCTACATTCCTTCAACCACTTTCCCTACTCAGGGAATTATTTTGCTTTAAATTATTGCCATTATGTGCTAGTATTTGGGGCCCAGTGCTATGGGTAAAATTGTGCCTGGCATGAGCACCACCTTCAGGACAGCAGCTGCCATTTCAACTTTCAGTGTGGTAGAAGTTTCCAGAAAAACAAGAGCAGGGCTCTGTGGGCGGACAGCTTTCTCAAATTTTGCTGACTGCCTGTTTTCCAGAGCAGACTAGAGCCACTTCAAATTATAAACTTAATTCCACAGTTACCTGGATTTCATAAGAAGTACTAAGTTGCCCTAGGTGGTTTGGCTCAGTGGAGAGAGTCCTGAGTTCTATTCCGGTCAAGGGCAACAAGCCTGGGTTGCAGGCTTGATCCCCAGTAGCGGGTATGCAGGAGGCAGCTGTTCAATGATTCTCTCCCATCATCAATGTTTCTATCTCTCTCTCCCTTTCCCTTCCTCTCTGGAATCAATAAAAAAATATATTAAAAAAAAAGAAGTACTAAGGCAATCCCTTTCAGTGGATTCCTTTGGGACCCCCCCAAAACAAAACAAACAACCCCCCCACCTCTGCAAGATAAAGCAATCTTATCCTCCCTTCTACTCCTCTTAAACTCTCCTGAAAAATCTACTTACTCAACCTCCTGTTCACTCCACTGGGGACACTTCAACTTCCCCTTTGCCCTCATCACCTAGTTTGCATCTTCTCATCCTTAAGGCTTTCCTCAAATTGACCCTCCTTGGGAATGCTTTCCCGGGTTCTCTAGACTGGCCCAAGCCCCCTGTGTTATGTTCCCATAGCAGCTAGTACTCTCCTTCCGAGCATATATTGTCATTTGTAATTATGCATTTGGGTGGCTATTTGATTCAATCCATTTCCTTACTAGACTGCAAGCTCCGTGAGGGCAGAGACAGCCTCTATCTGCCTCAATGTTAGAGCCTCAGATCCCAGCAGGGATTCCAATAGGAGACTGCTACCAGGCAATACCCAATTAGGCTACTGGTTAGAAAGTGTGTCAAAGCCTTTGCTCTCTGCCAGCATAAGCCAGTCTTTTTTTCAGTTCTCTTTCTCCTCCTTTTCTTTTAGTTTTTCACCCCTCTTTCTACTACTCTTCACCCTGTTCTACCCACCTCATTCTATGAATGCTGTTCATAGGGGTTAACATAGGTAATAAAGGTCTCTCCCTCCCCATATGCTATATCCTCTGCGAACTTGTGGGACGATGTTGTGGGTAACTGAGAATGCGTGGAAGGGGGAGAAAGAAAAAAGAAGACAGCGTCATCAGAAGGACCCGTCCATGAGTGACTAGATCCCTCAGGAAATAATGTTCTAAGGGGTGACCCTCAGGGCCCTGGGGAGCCAGACATAGGTCTTTCTCCACCCAGACCCTCCTTGATCCCCGGACACATAAAGTGATTTGAGTGATTTTTTCCATTCTCCCAGGGATGGTATGTAACTAATACCATTCTAGATTTATAAGACAGAAGTTAATTCCTTACATACTTCAGATGCCTCTTATAGAATCCCAAGTGAGGCTCCTGCTCAGGAGGCAGGACATCCAGAGGGAACTAGAAAGATGCCAGCTCCATGCTGAGAGCAGGTGGCAGGACCCAGAAGTCTAGCCCCCAGGTCTCTCATTGTAGATGAGTGCCTCACCCCTTGGTACATGTTGCTGTCCAGTTCATCTATATAATTTATTCTAACACTGGGCATCAATTGTTCTTTATCCTTCGTGTTTAAGTGAGAAGTAACTGTCTGCCAAGCTAGCATAGGAAAATTCCTACTAGTTCCCCATCACAAAAGAGGGCACAGGAAAATTGTGTGACGAATTACCAAGCTTACAGCACACCTGAGGCATGGCGCAGGCACCAGGGAGGCTCTGTAGGCGAAAAGCTGGCAAGAGGCAAGGGTACAGCTGACGCTGGCCCACAGGCTTCTGAAGAGAGTCCCCCACACACACCCTTAGCCACCTACCACCATCTGGTGCTACACATAGAACTCTCAACCACGCTTGCCTGTGGGCGATGGCATCAGCCATTCGTTTCTCTCTGATTGTGTGCCCCCCCCCCCTTGTCCCCCACAAGCGCCCTCACAGGGAGAACTCCAGGCAAGAGGACCCCTCCTGGAGACTGATAGGAAACATGAGCAGGAGGGACTGCAAGGTAATACATTCAGGGAGAAAACACATAGACTCCAAGCCCAGGATGAGGAATTAGTTCTGACCTAGGGAGCAACCACATCTGGACAAATCCTGTGGCTGATGTGACCACACAGTGCCTACTTCCAGGATAGTTTCTCAGATGGGAAATATGAGACCCTGAAAGTTAAGGGCCTTGGTTGAGGCCACAGACTCAGACAAACTCGAAGTCAGAATGAGAAACCCTGCCTACAGTTCAGTGCACCTGGCTGGCCATCAGGATCAGTGGATAGTGAAAAATACAAATATGTGGATGGCATTCTAGAACCACTTCATCAGAAGCTCCATAGCTAAAACCAAAGAGCCTTTATTTCTCCAAAGCTCCCAGGAACCTTGTCAGCCTGAAGAAACACTACATCAGACTCCTTTCATCTCAGTGGTTATTTGTGTCCACAGAGGACAGAAAAGAAAGGTAACTGAGGCCTCAGGCTTCTGGAAGCCTATATATTAGCTGGGGAGATGAGACACACGCAGGAGAAAAGTTAGGTAACTAAACAGAGTACTATGCAATGACTGGGCTAACTAAGGGATGTAGGAGCAGTGGTCAATGTAATGGTAGTGGGCAGAGAAGAGGTGCTCTGGGTCACCTCTCAAGTTTGGGAAATATCTCAAGGACTGGACTCGGAATTATTTATATTGAAACTAGAGGCTCAGTGCATGAAATTAGTGTATGGGGGAGGGGGGCCAGGGGGTCCCTCAGCCCGGCCTGCACCCTCTTGCAATCCGGGACCGCTGGCTCCTAACCAATGGCCTGCCTGACTGATCGCTCCTAACCACTCACCTGCCTGCCTGATCACCCCTAACTGCCTCTGCCTGCCTGCCTGATGACCCCTAACCACTTGCCTGCCTGCCTGATCACCCATAACTGCCTCTGGCTTGGCCCCCACCACCCTGGCTTCATCCAAAAGGATGTCCGGAATGACGTCCGGAAGGTCGTTCGGCTGTCCAGTCTAATTAGCATATTACACTTTTATTATTATAGATAGGCCAAGAAGGGAAAGTTGGGTAATGTCTCCATGTCTCCTGGATCCCTGTGCACTTTTCAATTCCCAAAGCCACTGCCACCAACTTTGTCTGACATTTGAAACCCCTGGTGTTGGTTTGAGCAACACAGGGCTAACTGGTATCCCCTTCTCAAGTACCACCTCTCTTCTCCAATCCAGCCTTCATGTTGCTGCTGGAGGAGTTTTCCATGAGTACAAACCTTCCATGCCATTCTCTGGTGAAATATTCCTATGCCCTTCCCATTTAAAAAAAACAAAAAACATTTTTACTGATTTTGGAGAGGAAGGGAGATGGAGAGAGAGAGAGAGAGAGAGAAACATCAATGATGAGAGAGAATCACTGATCAGCTGCCTCCTACTGGGGATGGAGCTCACAACCCCGGGCATGAGCCCTGACCAGGAACAGAATTGTGACCTCCTGGTTCATAGGTTGATGCTCAACCACTAAGCCACACCAGCTAGGCTATCCTTTAAGCTTAAATACACATGCCTTAGAAATGTCATCAGGACCCTTCCTCATCTTAATATGGCTTTTGGTTATTTTTTTTTTTTATTGATTAAGGTATTACATGTGTGAACTTATCCCTCCATTGTCCCTCCATCCCCCCTACTCATGCCCTCACCACCCTGGTGTCTGTGTCCATTGGTTAGGCTTATATGCATGCATACAAGTCCTTTGGTTGATCTTTCTCCCTTACCCCCACCCTCCCCTACCTTCCCTCTGAGGTTTGATGGTCTGATCAATGTTTCTCTGACTCTGGATCTGTTTTTGCTCATCAGTTTATGTTGTTCATTATATTTCACAAATGAGTGAGATCAAGTGATATGTATCTTTCTCTGACTGGCTTATTTCACTTAGCATAAGGCTCTCCAGTTCCATCCATGCTGTTGCAAATGGTAAGAATTCCTTCTCTTTTACTACAGTGTAGTATTCCATTGTGTAGATGTACCACAGTTTTTTAATCCACTCATCTGCTGATGAGCACTTAGGCTGTTTCCAAATCTTAGCTATGGTAAATTGTGCTACTATGAACATAGGGGTGCATATATCCTTTCTGATTGGTGTTTCTGGTTTCTTGGGATATATTCCTAGAAGTGGGATCACTGGGTCAAAAGGGAGTTCCATTTTTAGTTTTTTGAGGAAACTCCATACTGTTCTCCACCGTGGCTGCACCAGTCTGCATTCCCACCAGCAGTGCACGAGGGTTCCTTTTTCTCCACATCCTCGCCAGCACTTGTCATTTGTTGATTATAGCCATTCTGACAGGTGTGAGATGGTACCGCATTGTCATTTTGATTTGAATCTCTCAGATGACTAGTGACTTGGAGCATGTTTTCGTATGTCTCTTGGCCTTCCTTATGCCCTCTTTTGAAAAATATCTATTTAGGTCTGTTGCCCATTTTTTGATTGGGTTGTTTATCTTCCTTTTGTTAAGTTGTATGAGTTGGTTATTTCTTTAACTTCATTTTCAATGCTGTCTTTTACATACCTTGAGTTCCACATGAAAAAAAAAAAATTGCTACTCCCCCAAAGATATCACTATGTCTTTATCACATCTCTCTTCTCTTCCAACTTCAACTTAGAAAACTGACACATATCCGTCAAGTCCTAGTTGAAATAACATCTTCTATTAATAACATTACCCTATTCCAGAGATATTTTCATTTTAATCAGAAAAAAATGTTAAAGATATAGAACTTTTAACAGTAGAATTCCAGGCATCAACCAATGATGAGGGCATTGGTAGGCATTCAAGCCAATGAAATAACAACTTCTAGACAAATGTCTCCATTGCTAATGGGTAAAGTCAAAGTCAAATGAAGAAAGATGTGAATGTTAGGGCATCAAACAACTCCTGATACATTTTTTTTTTTTTCCTGGAACAAAGACAAACACCTTCTTTGTGTGACTGGGTAAGATACAAATACTATAATGTTAGGCCTGATGTCTAAATCCAGATGAAAATTTTGGACTCATTTATGAAAATAAGTAAACGAGGAAATACAATTACTATTTGAAAATCATCTCGCTATAACTTTCTCTTTCAATATCATATAATAGCAAAATGCAACTGATGCCATTTTAATTACAAGCAGAAGAAAATATATCCTTGTGGCAACAAACATCTGTCAAGGGATTTGATGTTCTCCAAAATTTTCCTTGGTATTAAGTAAGCAATCTTTTACTTCTGCAGGGAATTCTCATTGACATGTATGAGCTAAGCACTCTATTATTTATGGCTAAGTGCAAATCGATATGTTTAAAAAAATGAAAAATTAAGGGGCATGTCTATTAAAAGACCCAAGTGGCAATTATGCATCCAGTGGAGATAATTTAAATATAGTGATGTTACAATTTGCTTTAATAAACCTAGGCATGGCTTTGGAATGCAATATGCATTGCTTTGAAAGGGTTTTTGCATATGAAGTTACAGAAATCAGTGTTGCTCTAAAAGGCACGCTATGGCTGTGAAAAAAAATGTTCCAGTAGAATATCCAGTGGAACCAGTATTGGATTGCAGATTAAAAGCTAAATCTGGCCAAGAGAAATTTCTGTGATAATAGAAATGTTCTATAACATTTCTTTAGCAAATTTTGTAACAGTATGGTATCTATTAGCCACATGTGGTTATCAAACACAATGTGATTAGAGTGACTAAGGAACTAAATTTTAAATGACATTAAATTTATAAATTTAAATTTAGTCCCCTGTGTAGGGGACAGTATAGTGAAGATTGAACTTTAGGCTTGGCTTTAACATGAAATTCACCACACAAAGTTATTCTAACCTTTCTAGTCCTCGTTTTCCCATGCACAGAATAGTTTCAACAAATAATATATAACATTCTGTGGATTTGTAGACTTTAAATTCTTCCCACAACCATCCCCACCCCATCAAGTGAAACAGAAAGCAAATGAAAATCAATATGAACATCGTACTGGGATCAAGAAACCAATTAAGCAATTATGCATTCTCCCCCACTTCCAGTCAAAAGAGTGTTCTGAAATGAATTTCTAAGGGAATTCCTAAGGGTCAATTAGATAATGCAAATCTGACACCTAGGAATTTTTTGTTAGCTATTATTATCATTGTTATTTTAAAATTTTGTCAATATTTTTGTTCGGGACAGAATAGGCACTCTTAGGATTTGAAAATTCTGTAGAGGGCTCTGATTTTCAGTCCTTAAGAATCTTTTGGAGGTTTGAGCTAAAAATATGCTGCCAATTAGTATAGATATAGCAGGGTTGACACTGATATTTCTATATATGGTCAATTAAGACACTCAACTCTACCTGGATAAACCCTCTAGAGGCCTCCCTCACAAAGAATAAAGCAGTGCCAAGGCAATGGGGCCTGAGGTGAGTATGTGCAGATGGTGAAGAAAAGGTAGAGAGAGGTCTGAGGACCACATGAGAGGCCTCTGTAACCTTGCACAGCACAGTCAAATGGGAAAGTCAGGACTGAAAGGAGAAGCAGCAGAGAATGACACACTTATATCCAGCAATTTCGATTTAAGAAATTCCCATTAGGAATTACTGCCGCTTAATTGCAAAACTTGAACAGAAGATATATACACAAAGTTTACTTACACAAGCTTGTTACAGTCGTGAAACTTGGAAACTAGCCATATGCCTAACAGTAGGGAACTGGTTAGTCATTAATCTGTAGAACAGAACACTCTGCAGCCAGTAAAGTTTATATTCTGGAAAAACAAAAAATAAAATAAAAAAGGAAATATTTTCAATATGTACTATATACTCAATGTAAATAAGTGGAAATATGTATTGAGAAATATGTGTGTGTTTGTGCGTATTCTAAAACCAGAAGAAATATATTTAAAAAACTCATTCATGTTCCTACCACCTGGAAAGACTTACTATTAATTTCTGGTACCTATTCATATGTATATATTTAGATGTTTTTTTTCCAAAATTAATACATATTTATAATTAACAAAAAACTACTCATCTTATTTTTAAATAACCTCTTAAGAAATTGAAGACTCTGTTGGAGAGTGAGAATTTCTGAGCATGCTTACTACTACCATTCCAGAGAGGCCTTGGACTATGCCCCAGATAGAGTTGTCAGTGCTGACACCAGGCCAGGCCTTGAAATACGGTCTCACGGCCCCTTCCTAGCACGTAGGCCTTCTTTCATAGATCACTGTCAGCTTTCTGAAGAACAGGATGACCCTGTGAATAACATGGTCGTCAATGGCATGATCCTGACGTTGCTTAGGAAAAACTGTTTTGTCTTGGGTTACTTGCTCTGCAAAAACAGGATGTGGTTAATGTGCTTAAAAAGTGGTCCTGCACAAAGGGTCGGGGCTGCTCTCTGGACTCCCTGCATGGAGAAAGGCAGAACAGTCGCGGGCTGGCTGGCCAGCTAATAAAGGCTCCCTAAATTTTAGTTTGGTCTGGAGTCCAGTGGTTGATCACTCGCGCTCGCTCCACAACAACTCTAATGCATTAACAGAATAGCAAGTAGTTAGCTTAGTAGATGCCATCATGTTATGTACAGTTCGTTAGTTATGTGTAATAACATGTCTTAGGGAACCACAAAAGAATTAAGTCTTCCTAAAACACCCTATTTAATGTTAGATACATACTAATAAATGGCTATAATATTCATCAATATCCATTGCCTTTGTTTGTTTTTAAATTTATCTTTATTGTTGAAAGTATTACAGATGTCCCCTTTGTTTTTCTCCTCATTGAACCCCTTCATCCCCCACTCACCCCCCCCTCCCAAGCCTTTGCCACACTATTGTCTGTGCCCATGGGTTATGCATATATGCATATAAGTTCCCTGGTTAATCTGTCCATCCCCATTCTCTCCACCCCCTGCATTAACATGTATTGCCTTTGGTTTTATGTAAACCATACATATAATTTTCAAATGGCTGTGAGCAATCTCCGTTTATTCACTCTTAGAAAAAGCAATGGTAAATACAGTGATCTCTTTATAGCACTGGAGTTGGCTTCTAGCACATTCTAATTATTACCTCTAACCATATTACTAGCAAAGGTCCCCAACCACCTGGACACTACAGCGGAAACCCATTTCAGGAACTTTAGAAAAAATCTTGGTCATTAAACAAGCCAACCCACTGCTCCTACCTACTACACAGAAATAACTCATGATAGCTACAAACTGGTGTTAAAAATATATTAGGAAGTGCTTGAGAGCACACAGACTGCTCTGTAATGAAGTCATTAAACTGGGCGAAGCTAATTGCTGAGGTATGTTCTCACCTACAGCCTAAGCCAGCAAGCAGAAATCAATAAACTTTTATAGGGTTCTGTAACCAAGCCATTCCTGGGAGTTAAATAACCAAAGCCCATTACAAGGTGTGTTTGACCAGCAAAACCTAGACTGACACTCGGGGCATACCCAAGATATAAAGCTAGCAAGTGGACACCTCATTTTTCTGCTCACTCTGTAGGTACACATCTCATCGGAGAAGAGCTGTATTTATGTGAACCAAGAAGCAAGTATTGCATCTGCATCCCACTTTCAGCAATTAACATAAAGCCAAGTGATTCAAGCCAGGTTTGGAAAGCAAACACTGCAAATGTTGACAATGGCGCCCAGTCTGACTGTTGCTGTGGTGCCACCAGGTGCTTGGATGGGCACTAGACTGTCAGCACCATGAGAACAGAGCCTGTGTCTGTTCCACAGTTGGCCCCAGCACCTGCAGTGGGCCTGGCAGGAACCAAATGTCACCGAAATATTTTGGAGGAATGCCTAGGTAGACATCAGGAAAAGGTGCAACTCAAAAAAGGGAGCCATATGTCTTTAAATATTTAATCTAATTACCAAATGCTCCATTAAGACTTGTTTCTCAACCCTTAGGATTGCCACTAAGTAGACAAAATGAAGCGCATCACAATGTGTGCTGCAGGCAGGCTCGGCTCTCAGATGCTCTGCACACTTGACTCGGCTTTCCTGATCTGAGGACCTGACAATTTCCCAACCTCTGGCCTATCCCTGATTGGTTTCCCGACCTTCTTCCATGGGCTTAAGTGAGTGAGGTCACAGCTGCTATTTTAAAGCCTCATACTGAGTAAAAAACCAAAAAAGTGAAGTTTCTTCAGTTAGCAAAAACCGACAGATGCTAACAGTTGCTTCTGCTTGTGCAAACACCAGGAATCGGGGGACTAGAAAAGACCTCTGTCAGCAGATCCATTCCAGAGTTGCCAGGCAAAGATAGATCTCTGGGCACCAGCAAATGAGATGCATTAGGATACACCAATGTCCCTGAGAGACAGTACTCTGGTTCCTTGAACAGGTTCTACAGAATACACACTAGCAGCTGACCCTCCATCTTCTTCCTTCATTGTCAGATTGACAGAAGAGCACGAATCTTTCAGAGAGTTGTTTATTGTTACTGGTAATTGTGACATTACTGTGAATGGCACAGTGTGAGGTTAAGAGTGCGAGCTCGGGAGTGAGTCCTGTCACAACATTGGAAAACCAGGAAAATGCTTAACTATGAGAAGGCCCCATAATCACGTGGGATGATAATGGGGTCATAATAGTGTCAAGCATATGGGTTAGCTCCAAAGGTCAAAAGAGATAAAGTGTGAGAAGAACAGAGTCAAGGCTCAAAAGTTGGCAATTCTTCTTCTTCTTCTTGGACACATAATGCTATTGTGTTCCAAGACGATAAAACATGCCTTTTAATTTCCAAGCCATGTGCACTGTCATGATCACATTTAATGCTTCTATCAGCTCTGTGACTTAGCCCCGGAGATATATTAATAAAAAGCAAGAAGTAAATTCGTTATCCATTGTAACATAGTAACAGATGAGGAATGGAGCCTGAAGCCGGTATCATCTACATCATAGCTTAATCCCTCTTTCTGCCATGCTATGCAGAAAATAAGTGGAATTTTAAAAAGTAGAATATACATCTTGATTGAGACAAATTGTAGTGAAAGAGAATCGTGTGCGTCAGTATGTCTTAGGAACATCCGGTGGGTTCCACAGGGAATCTGGTGAGTGGATCAAGCCTTCTGGCCAACAACTATGCACTTAGGACCTCACTATAGCCCCTCCCTAGGATGTGAACCCATGGGAGAGGCACAGTATCAGGTCTGAAGGCCATTGTTAAAAGGACTACACAGTGGGTCACTCCCGGGGTAGCTCAGAGGCCCCCGTGACCTCCCTCAGCGTTGAACATCATCAGAGGCTGGGCAAGTATCCAGGGAAGACCAAATGTATTGCAGGGGGTTTGCCTTTGCCCATGTCAGGAGCCAGTTACTCAGTACATCTCCCTGGTGCTGTGTTCGCATCTTCTCAAAACCTTGCCTTACAGAGAGCAGTGGGATAATGCGGCCAATGTTAGGGATGATGTCTGGGCTGGGAAACCTCCCCAAATAGGCCCGTCCAATCTGCATAATGCTACCCATAGCTGCTTCCTCATGTCCAGCCACAGCTGAGTACAAAACTCAGGCGTCAGGATCCCTGCCCACATGGAGAGGGTCTAATGAGGGCCATGAGCCCGGCACACCTGCAACTGTTCTCAACTACCCCAGGGTAACCAAGAGGCCAGGACTGGGCTCCAGAAGCCCTGAATCCTGCCCAGTTCCGGCTCCGACACTGAGAATGTGCTAACCAGACATCAGTCCAAGCATTTCTCCTCCATCAGTGGGGGCATCCTTCTCTGTAGCAGTAGACTGAATGATGAGGTTAATAACATATACAGTAGGTACCACCCTGAGAGAATAGGGCAGCTAGAGCACAGTCCTCTCCACCAAAGATCCTCCCAGCCTGTCGGATGGACCACACGTCCTCTGAGGGATCCAGGCCCAATCAGCAGGGGCCGCGCCACCCACGGCTGTGGGTTGTGGCTGTGTTATTTGTGAAAATGCCCCCTGAAGGTGCCTCAGGGGAAGCAGTTCTCCCAAATGCAGAAGTGTGGGTTGAAGGGTTTCAGGCGCGCTTCTGAGAGCAGATGTGGGCTGGAACGGGGGATGGCCTGTGGGTCACAGATGATTCAGAGGGACTGCCCCCTCCCTGCTTCAGCTTCTCTAGCTCAGACACCACCACTCCCTCCCTTGTCAAAACCCTGCCATGTCACTCCCCACTCGCTGACATTCCCCAAACCCTGAAGCATCCTGCTTCACACAGCTGCACCTCCAGGGGCCCTGTCTTCCTCTCTCCTCCCACAGGACTCTGCAGACACATGGTGAATACATTAATTCCATTTCTCAGAGACCGAATTTACTTTCATTTAGAAGCAGCTGCCAGCGTCCTAGTGCAGAATGACCTGAAGATTATGACAGGGAAGTTTAGTAACCATCATAACTTGGAAGGTTTTTACAAGGACATTTTGCTCACCTCAGCCTAAGGACGAACTATCGCTCTGTTCAAGGTAGGAAGAGTTCACACACAGGGTTCACATCAAGAAAGCTGCAAAGCTCTTTAAGAGAAATGTATCCTTTTTTTCTTTTTTCCTTTTTAAAGTTGACTTATGTTCCTTTGTACAGTGTCTCTCATTGGCCATATTTAAATATATATATTTTTTCATTGATTTTTTTTTTTTTTACAGAGAGGAAGGGAGAGGGATAGACTAGTTAGAAACATAGATGAGAAACACGGATCAGCTGCCCCCTGCACGCCCCCTACTGGGGATGGAGCCCACAACAATGGTACACGCCTTTGACAGGAATTGAACCCTGGACCCTTCAGTCTGTGGGCGGATGCTCCATCCACTGAGTCAAACCGATCAGAGTGAGAAATGTAGCCTTTAAACTAGCCCATAGAGCACCTTTACTTCCACTGATTAGAAACACTCTAGATCTAGAATATTCGATTGTTAGAAAAAGACGGTAGGAAATTTGCCGTTATAAACATACAAATCTGTGAAGGCCGCGGCATGCATGACAGCCTCACCTTATACAGGGTACAACCTCCACAGCTGTGTGTGGTGATGCTGAACTTAACCACACATAAGATTACTGATTCTTGGGATTCTGGTCTTGCCTCCTGGGTGCACATAAACTTTATAATGCAAGCTGCAGTGTAATTGACTGCGCTGCTGATTGCCAGGAAGGGGACTTCACTATGAGCATCTCTTTATTCATGGACACCAACCGCTGGACTTCTTGTTTAACTATCGCTTATCCCTGAGAGAATGCCAAAGGCAGCGCTGAAATGCAACCAGGAGAGTGATGCACAAGTCATTTGGGACCGAGTTGCATCGAGCACAGTAACTCAGGTCCAAAAACTGTCTGGCTGGGTCAGGGTAAGCACAGCTTCAACCTGGATCCTCTCTGGATCCTCATTTAAATCCGGGTATACTTGCTGAGCGCTGGGATCTATGCATCACACATTCACTGGAATTGCTCTTCAAAGGTTAACCTTTTGGCTTCCTCCCTCTGCGCCGTGTTCATCACGTGGCTACCCCCAGGCCACCAAATGTGATGGACAGGCCTCTTTCCTGTCTGCCCATCCCTACAGCAAAAAGACAATCATTGACATCATCAAAGTCCTTTCACCATGTGCATCATTTCAAAATGTGCTCCCTGTGGTGATGCTCTGAGGTAGGTCTCCTTATAAGATTCACTTTCAAGATTAGTTAAATGACCTGCTGACAGTAACAGGCAATACAGGGCAGCTTTGGATAATAATTAAGATGTCTGACTAGAAATTATTATATGTCTTACATGGGTTTTTTTTTTCAATTACAAATACATACCTCAGAATTGTGCAGGGGCAGAAAGTCTAGGAAGGAATTGAACACACAGAGAGAGGACAAGGCTGTAGTGATGAGTGAAATGCCCTCTTACTGGTGTATCTGACTCCTCACAACTTTCCAGGGTACACAGACTCTGTCTTTAAACACGATATGTCCACTTTAGCTAAAGAGAAAAAACTGGGTCATATTCACATGCACTATTAAAGTGAGTGCATCTTTGGCATAAAATAAAGGCTTAATAAAATATTCACTGAACTGAAACTTCCTTGAGAAAACTGGACATTTTAGACAGAGAGAGCATCCTCTGCTATGAGCCCAGGGGAGACCAACCAATGCTGTTATTAATCCAGAGGTCAGACTAGTAGTTATTGATTTTCGACTGGTGGAAGACTCACAACTTTGGGGAATTCTGTCCTGAGTCTGGCTTCAGCAAAACTGTGAAGTTTCTGCTTAAGCTAGAAGCATGTTTATGACATACTGAGCTCCCCAGCGATGGACCGGGCCTTCCTCAGATCTGGGTGGCTCTGCTTTATGGAAATAGTTCAAATGAGAGACTGAATGACCGCTTTCTAGGGATGGCCTGAGTGAGTCACGCTCCCAAAGGAAGGCTGCGTGGGTCCTTGCATAGGTAGGCAGAAGTATGGTTTCTTGGAGATGGGGTAACAAAAATGTATCAGCAACAAAGTTCCAAGGAGTTTCTTGCATGAGGCTGAATGTCTCTCAAAATGAGGGGCTATTTCTTACTGTGTTTTCTTAGCTTCAATTGATTCTGTATTCAGACGGGTCATGGCTGTTTTCATTGCCACGGAGATGAAAGCAGCTGAGAGGAGCCACGAAAATGTCCATCATGAATGGACTTGGTGCAGTAGTTCAACGGCGGAAGCGTGGGGCGGAGTGACAGAGTGACACTGGCTAGATAGAGCCCCTTGAGAAGAACATCCCCTGACACGGAGGATGGAAATGGAATTCACACTGCGTGGTGAGGGCAGCAACAATAGCCATGCCTTTTAATGGGTTTCCGAAAACACTGCATTTCATCCCTGGGCCAAGGCAGCCCATTAATAAAGGGAGATGGCTGGTACCCAGCTATAGATAGCGGGCCAGGCTGGCTCACTGTGATTAGAAGCTTTCGGGGCACTTTATACATCCGCTATCCACAGCGAAACAGCTTCATTGGATAAAGCCGCATTCCTGCTGACACAAATGTATTAAAAAGTGGGCAGAAGAAGGAGCCTAAGCTCTTAGGAATATTCCACCTGTGTGGGGAAAGGGTGGCAGAAATCATTGTAATTTATGAGTGGAAACCCAGTCCTAGCATTCTCCTGGATGTTAAAAGATGAATAGCAGAGATGCCTCACTTCCACGAATGCCAATGAAGAATATAAATGTAAAAAATCATATAATATATAGGGTGCCCTCAAAATGTATACACACATTCTGAATAATTATAAAGTCAGTGTTGCCCTAGCTGTTTTTGGCTCAGTGGATAGAGCGTCAGCCTGCAGACTGAAGGGTCTCGAGTTCAATTCCAGTCAGGGGCACATGTTTGGGTTGCAGGCGTGATCCTCAGTAGGGGGTTTGCAGGAGGCAGCCAATCAATGAGTCTCTCTCATCATTGATGTTTCTCTTCCTCTTTCCTCCTCTCCCTTCCTCTCTGAAATCAATACAAATATACTTTTTTAAAAAGTCAGTGTTTATTAAAACACATTTCATTTTCAAAATTGAGCTATGAGCTGTTACAGTGTGTACACATTTTTTGGGGGGGACGCCCTGTATATGCATATATGTTATATACACACACATTATATTTGTTATACACTATACTATAGTATAACCATAACACACATACACATACACATACACACTTTATCTAAACAAATCCACCCTTTCCTTGATGGAAAAATGGCGAACCTCTTGGATTGGCAATTTAGCATTCTTTGAAAAGCCCCATTTCTCCCCTCAGGAGAATGTGAGTCATTTTATTCAGACATGACAACATGTAAAGGGCAGGGTGGTGGGAGAAATACTGAATCTCCAGAAAAGGCACACAAGTTTGATAAACACATTCTCTTTTTGAAACAAGTTAAGTCATTTGTCTCCCAAGGATAATTCATCACCAAGAAGGCTCAGAAAATCAATGGGAAAGAAATCAGCATTATAACGTATAAATATAGGACTGAAACCTAGCAATTAGGCGTCTGAGATCAGCCTGCGTTTTTCTTCCGGAGGGAAGGGGAGCAGAGAAGAAACAGCAGTGAGCTGTGATCAAGGAGCCCCGGCCCTTAGGGTATCACTGCAGGCCCCTGGGCACTGGCTTCCTTCACGTACAAAGGGGGCCATAATGCTTTCTGTTCCTAATGCCCTGGGTTCATGTGAGGATTCAAACTGATACTGAGGATGAAATTAGTTTGAAATGGCAACACCAACGTAAGGTGTATCTTAATATAGTGAAAATCATGAAAGGATTCAGAAGTCTACGTGCTCAAACATAGAACAGAGAGGGGGGTGGCAATTTGTGACTAGGGAAGGCTGGCATGTGGATGAGGGAGACATGCATTTACGAAACTCCCACCATATGTCAGGGCCACTGCACATCCCTGCTCATGCTCAGGGCAACCCTGGGAGTCGAGCCTTGTTATGTCCAGTGTCCACATGAACAGCAGAGTAAGAAGAGGGCTATGAAATCCACCCAAGTCATAGACAGAGTCATGGCAGACTGCCTCCAGGCTCTGTCTGCCACACCTACAATTTAGCCCAGCTCTGCCAATCACTCAGTTCAGATCTTTGCCAAATCAGTTTCTTCCTTTGGAAAACAGAGATTTTTCCAAAACCTGGTAACTCGAATAACACTTTCATGACTGCTGCTAAATCCACAGACTGCTCGTTTTATGATTTAATTCATACTTTTCTAAACTTAATAAGAAAACCCTATCACTTCTATAAATGGTAAATTAGTACTTTTAGAACACAGAAGAAAATACACAGAAATGGTTCCAACCCAAAATTAAATACCCAGCTATTACAGTGAAAAGGTGCCGTCTACCACCTTGGCTCCCATTTGGGGGAACACAGGGTCAGATGATAGCTAGCCCAGTTCTGGAATCAGCACAGGAAGCAGGGACCAGCACCCAACACCTTGGCTTGTCTCGTACTGTGGTTTCTTGTTCTGTTTTAACTACCTTTTCTCCATTCTTTCCTTCTTATTTGTCTGCATCCTCCCAACTCTTAATTTCTAGCCATCTTCAATGCAAATTTCAGCAGGCTTTTTACTGAGAATAAGTGTGGGCAGGAGCATGTGGTAGGTGTTATCAGGGCTTATAAAATGAATAATGCATGCCCATGATACATATGAGTTAAGAGTCAAGATGGATTAAGCAGTTTAAGAAAAAACAATATCAAAAAAAAAAAAACATACAAAGAAGCATAAGCAGCAGATATACAATAATCCATTCTAGCAGAAACACTGTCAGAGTAGAACAGATAGTCAAAGACCGACCTGTAGAACTGGAAGGTACCATAGAGGCCACCTAATTCAGAGCCTACGTACCAGTGGCCTAGTGTTTGAATTCTGGCAAGCATGTTTGGTTTGGCATTTCAATTGTCAACACTCTCTATAATCTATCCCAGGCATGCTTCACTGTGAAGATGTTTCAGATGTACTAATGTACTGCAATCCCCATCCTTACATCTAAACATTGTACAAAGGTAGGAAACTGAGACCCAAAGCAGCTAATAGCCTTTTGTCATAGCAGAGCTGGGACCAGATCCTACAGGTCTTGATGATCAGTGCAGTACTTTATAAAGTTCAATCTCAATTATGCTTTCAGAATGTATCACTCTTTTAAAAATATATATATTTTTATTGATTTCAGAGAGGAAGGGAGAGAGAAATAGAAACATCAATGAGGAGAGAGAATCATTGATCGGCTGCCTCCTGCACTTCCCCTAAAGGGGATCAAGCCCGCAAACCGGGCATGTGCCCTTGACCAGAATCGAATCCAGGACCCTTCTGTCTTCAGGCCAACGCTCTATCCACTGAACCAATTCAGTTAGGGTGAATGTATCACTTTTATATAGGGTCTTGAAAGAGATGCTAACAAATCAAGTCTTGAAAAAGAGATATTAGTGGAGGAGGTTTGCAAAGAAAAAAGACTGAGGAGAGAGGATCGAGAAGTGTAAGAGATGGGGAAAGAGAAATTAGAATTAAACAAGTGCAAAAGAACAGCAGGTAGATGGACAAGCAACTCAACCCTTTCCTAGGACTTGGAAGGTAAGGAAGATGAGGAGCTGAGAGAGAGGATGGAACTGGGGAGCCCAGACTCTATATAAAAGGATTCCAAATTTAGTTTCAGAAATACTCTGCAGGTACAAAATGATTTGAATATACTCTCTAGGGAAATAATTGGAAACCAGACGAGAAAAGCAGGGTGGTCAAGAGAAATAGCAGGGCTTGAAAACGAATTGAGGTGTTTGAGTACAATTTAGAGGTAGAAGTGATCTTAACAATCCTATACAAACCTCTTTCTTTTCAAGAAGTGACAAAGGTCCCGGAAAGGTGTGTAACTTGCTCAAGTTTATGTGTCTGGATAGATACAGAGGGAAAGTAGATGCCTGACCTCTTCACTTCCAGTTTGGTGTAGTTTTCTACTTCTTTTGAGTTTGATAGGCAATAAAGAGAATGACAATGAAAAATGTAGTTTGAGGAAATGGCATCTGCAACTATATTCAGGAACAACTAGAGTAGGAAATGAATGGAAGAAGAGAAATGTGTCAGTAGTTCTTGCTTTTCAGATCTTATTTTAAGGCCAGAACTTCTTTGTAGTTACCAGTGTCACCACTCCTCTTCCCAAGAACCTGATAAATACAATTTAAAATCAACTGTCTGCTTTGCAAAAGTCATCAACTTACCTTTCCCACCCACCCACTTTACCCATTATGTCTCCTGCAGATACATCATCTTGCAAACAAGTCACCTCCCACAAGGCCTCTGATAACCTCATGAGCTTGCATAAGCTCTATTATAATATTGCAGAATGGAGAGAAAGTCAACTGCTAGTCATACTAAAAAGCACTAGGACACATTTCTGAGCAAGTACAGAACAATTTATTTTCTATCTGCCCAGATGTGTGTCAACAGTTTGCTTTCTGACTTTTGAAATCACAAAGAGTTTCTGTTGACCAGAATTTATCGAGCTGTTTTAGAAAACACATAATGTTAGCAAAGGGAATTATTTTTATCACCATATGTTGTTTAACAGCCCTTGATAGTGATCAAATTTATAGCACCTATAAAAGGCAGGACAACCCAAGTAGCTGAGCCAAGAACTTTGATTTCCAGAGAATTAAACATTGCAAAGCAAATATTCTAGCTAGCACCTCACAATCTGGGTGGAGCTGGGGGAGGGTGTCACTAAATGGAAAAGCAAAGGCATTAACGATTTGGTATATAGCCAAATGGTCAAGTATTTAAATTATCCTATATAATAAAAGGCTAATATGCAAATTGACCAAACAGTAGAACAACCAGTCGCTATGATGTGCACTGACCACTAGGGGGCAGATGCTCAATGCAGGACCTGCCCCTTGGTGGTCAGTGCTCTCCCACAGGAGGAGCACTGCTCAGCCAGAAGCCCTGAGCTGGGCTCACAGTTGGCAAGTGCAGCGGCAGTGGAGGCAGCCTCTCCTGCTTCTGCGGCAGCACTAGGATGTCCAACTGACAGCTTAAGCAGGGAGTGGGCTAAACCATCAGTCAGACATCCCCCAAGGGCTCCCAAACTGCGAGAGGGCACAGGCCAGGCTGAGGGACCCCCCTGCCCCCAGTGCACGAATTTCATGCACTGGGCCTCTAGTCTTCTTAATACTAATCCCTCCTCAGAGTTTAGTAATCTGGCAGATATTTATTGAGTGGCACCAATGCACAAGTTCTATTCTAGATGTTAAGAGGGTCCAAAATAAAAATAAATAAATAAATAAATAAATAAATAAATAAATAAATAAGACTTAGTCCCTTATCTTCAAGAGCTCCTAAAACAGTGGAAATAGAGAGGTGTAATATATAAACTTATTGCAATTACAGTGGGGTGTTTTAAGTATTACAGTGGCCCAAGCAACATGCTGAAGCTGCCCAGAGGAACTGATCCAAGAGAGTTTAAGTCTGGTCACTATATAAACAAAATTTTGCAAAATGCAAGCAAAGATGTGGATAAAATCAACTTCTTCTGAATGAAAATTAATTAAAAAGATGAAAACTAAAGCTATTTATAATTTTGACATTTTATCTATAGATTAATGGACTAGCACTTTTCTTGTGAAGGCAATAGTATTGTGAATGTTGGCAATTCTCAACCAGAAAGAGAGAAAAGGCTATTATCTTTAACTAGTGACCCAGTGCATGAAATTCATGCACATTAAAAGGGGATTAATTAGAGGAAATAATTTAATATTGCTATTTGCCCTTTCTCTATAATAGAAGTGTCAGAGATGAAAGAAAATTAGTAAAATGTATATGAAAACCTTCCTCCTGTCAGAGTCTGGGGCTCACCATGGGACCCAGAGTCAAGTCCCCGCCCACCCACATGCACCTCAAAATCGCATAAGACCCAGACCCAGCCGCCACCCCCCCCACCCATTGGGCTAGATCTAGAGCCGGCCAGTCCCACCCTTGTCAAACCCTGCTGGGCAGGGAGCGTAGCCTCAGGTCCCCTGGCCCAGTGCCAGGACAGGAGGCATGGCCTAAGGTCCCCCAGCCCAGACCAGGGCAGGGGGTGTGCCTTGAGGTCCTCTGTCAAGCCCCCCTGGGTGGGGGGCATGGCCTGAGGTCCCCCGTCAAGCCCCGTTAGGCGGGGGTGCACAGCCTCAGGTCCCCTGGCCCAGCACCGGGACAAAGGCACAGCCTCAGGTCTCCCATTAAGCCCCACTGGCAGGGGGCGCAGCCTCAGGTTCCCTGTCAAGCCACGCTGGGTGGGGGTGTGACCTGAGTTCCCCCAACCGAGCACTGGGGGTGCACCTTGAGGTCCCCCGTCAAGTCCCGCTGGGTGGGGGGGCATGGCCTGAGGTCCCCTGTCAAGCTCTGCTGGGTGGGGGACAGGGCCTGAAGTCCCCTGTCAAGCCCCATGGGGGTGGGGGAGGACATAGCTTCAGGTCCCTGTTGATTGCTTGTTAAGGCTCCTTATGGGAATTTGGCCTCAGCTGTGGGTGCAGCCATCTTTGTGATGGAGTGATGGTCAATTAGCATATTCCCTCTTTATTAGATAGGATGACTCTGAAATGTTTCTCAGGTGAGAAGAGTAAAGCAGAACCCCAAGCAGGTTTGCTATCTGGCACTCCCTCTTCTTCTTAGCCTCCTAAGAATTCAGAAATAAACAACCAGTCAACAACAGAGAGATAATCAATAGGACCAGAAGATTTTAACCAAATCTTATGGAAAGTGCATCACCTGTAGAAAGTTAGCTTTGGTTTGGTTGACTTATTTTAGAATGTAATGGAGGTAGTCAATCTATTTGTTTCCATAGGAGTTCACTTGAGTCTTCCTGGGTTTTTCATTGCATAGTCTGGTTGGGTTCTTTTTTTCTTCAGGGATTTCATTACTCAAACTAGGCAAGTTGGGAGGGGGCTCCAGAACAGGGGTAGTGATTGGACTGGTAGTACGCCAAATAGAAACGGTTATCAAAGCTTGGAACTCTTGAATTTTGGAATAGTATGAGGAGGATTGGTGTGAGTTCTTTGAATGTTGGTAAAACTCCCCTGTGAAGCCATCTGAACCAGGGCTTTTGTTTGCTGGTTTTTTGATTACTGTTTCAATTTCATTGGTGGTTATCGGCCTGTTCAGATTTTCTGATTATTCCTGATTGAGTTTAAGGCTTGGAACTCTTTCAGTAAACTCTGTGGTATGGATTGGGGTGTTGTTATAATCATTCTTATTAATCAAATTGCATTTGAAAGATGAAGAAACCAAAATACAAAATGTAAGGAATGTGCCAGGTGTCATAATAGCTGGTGCATAATCAAGATGGGCCCCCAGATGCAGTTCCCATAATCCCTGACTCAAAGCTCCCGAGAACTTCATTAAATTTATTAAATAAATGGATGGAAAACAACACTTTGATATTAAAGTGATGTAGTATACACCATTCACTAATTTTTAATGACTATAATTATGGTATAAAACTTATCAAGAGCCCGGTTGGTGTGACTCAGTGATTGAGCATTGACCTATAAACCAGGAGGTGATGTTTCAATTCCCAGTCAGGGCACATGCCCAGGTTGCAGGCTCAATCCCCAGTGTGGGGTGTGCAAGAGGCAACTGACCAATGTTCTCTCTCATCATTGATGTTTCTCTCTCTCTCCCTCTCCCTTCCTCTCTGAAATCAATAAAAAGATATATCTTTAAAAAATGTCAAGATTTCAACAGCAATATTCAGAAGTCCAGATATTTGACCTCTTAAGACTTAGTGGGCTCATAATTTGAGAACCACTTCAGGGTTAATGTTTCCACTTGATGTATTTGTCCTGGGTAATTTGGGAAAGATTAATATCTACCATAGTATACACACAGCATTAGACTTGGAGTGTATCTAGACATTGTGTAATATATTCCCTAAATTGTACAGCTCAGGAAACTGAGGCTTAGAAAGATTAAGTATTACCCAAGGTTACATGCTGGAGACAGTACCAGAAGCCCAGCCTACTGATTGTAAAAGAAAAGGAGCAGGCTGCTTCAGCACCTTTTATTTGGTCCTCATTCACAATCCTGTGTCCTGCATACTAATTATCTCAAGGGAACTGCATTTCCTGAAGTCCCCACTGGTCTATAGCATCAGATCCAGAGGACCCTTTCCAGGTATGTTCTCCAAAGCATCTCATCTTGCTGAAACTCTGTGTCACTGAACAGCATGGCTCCTTTCTCTCAATATTCCTCCAGTTCTTCTGACAACTTTTCTCATTCCCTGTCACTGGCCTCTAAAATATTGGTGTTCAGTAGAACCCCATCCTCAGTCAGCTTCTCTCCTTTCTGTATCCTTTACTCCTTGGAAAATCTCCATAATCTCTACAGTATTCTCCTGTGGGTTATGTGCTAATGATTCTCAGAGGGATATCCACAAGCAAGACCTGACTCATAGGCATCTCAGCATGGATTCTCTATAGTTATTCAAATTTAATATACCACAAACTTCTTATAACATACATATTTTTAGATAGATACATGGAGAGAGAGAGAGAGAGAGAGAGAGAGAGAGAGAGAGAGAGAGAGAGAAGAAAGAGGGGGAGAGAAAAGAGAGCATCCAGTGATAAAAATGACATAGTTGTAAAAAAATTCAAATCTCAGGTTAAATATACAGATTAAGAAAGTGGGTGAGAAATAGTCATCGTATATACTGGGGAACTAGAGTGGGACCATTGTTTAATTTCTGCCACTGATAATTAGTTAAGTGTAAGTTTATTTTAAAAAATCTTAAAGCAACAATAAATAATAATAAAGCCAAGATGTCGAATTATGAACTTCTTCAGAAATTAATAGAAATGCAATGTAATGCAGATAGAAAAAGAACAGAAGGAAAACATCAAGGGAATAGCAAAGAAAGACAACATAAAGCAAGAAGATAGAAGTAGAATTATAAAACTATTAAAATAACAATTATGAAGATTTACTAGTAACAAGGATGCTTATGGTTTTTAGTAACAAGGGATGCTTAGTGGGAAAAGCAGGCTACCAAACTATTTGCACAAATGATCACAACTCTGCATAATACAGAAGGATGTTTGCAGGCAGCAGAGTACAGGAATTAAGAATATGTAGTTTAGAATCCACAGTTCCAGATGTGAATTCCTAATCCATGACTTACCATGCAACCTTAAGTCAGCTGTCAAACCCACTGTACTTCAATATCCTCTTTTTTTTTTTAAAATATATATATTTTATTGATTTTTTTACAGAGAGGAAGGGAGAGAGATAGATAGTCAGAAACATCGATGAGAGAGAAACATCGATCAGCTGCCTCTTGCACACCTCCTACTGGGGATGTGCCCGCAACCAAGTTACATGCCCCTGACCGGAATCGAACCTGGGACCTTTCAGTCCGCAGGCCGACGCTCTATCCACTGAGCCAAACCGGTTTTGGCAATATCCTCTTTTTTTTTTAAAAAAAAAATGAGGATAATAATGGTACCTACTTAAAGTTTGTGGGTAAATATTAAATTAAAACTATTTTGCAAGCTTGAGGAAGGTGCCAGGCACATAGAACATGCCCAGTAACAAGGACTACACTAGTGATTCTTTGATAAATAGTACCTTAGTACCTTTGTGTCATTTCCCAAGGGCTCCCTTTGCATAGAAATCTGCAGGAGAGAACTGCCATGAATGTCAGGAGGCCTGAATTTGGGCCCTGGGTCTGCCAGTAACTAGCTCTGTGACTTGAATAATCTACGTGAATGCCCTATGCAAAGACGAGAGCTAGTGTCAAACCTGCTTTTGCAGGTTCCTTCAACTCTACTAAGGTGGTCAGAGCAATAATGAATGAAACAAGGCAAAGCACAATGCCAACCTGGATGCTGATACATTCCCTCTGTGCTGAGGTTTGCCTTGCCAGCCAGGTTACTCTGTGTAGAAGCAAGGACACACCATGGAAATGCAACCCGCATCATCACCACGTGTGCCCACAGAGCCTACTGAGGACGGAGGAGAGAAAGGCACTGTGGGATCCTTCTGTTAAGACCCTGATCAGAAAATAAAATTTAGCCCTGCCCCTGACAGTGCCATCCCAATGTTCAGTGGGTAAGTTATATGAATTTCCACTTTCATCAAACAATCCCCGTTCACCTCAATTATTTCACCAGTAGCAATGTTACTAGTAAAACCCCAAATTCAGACCTTTTAGTCATTAAAGACATTTTAAAATTAAAGAAACCTCATTGCTTTAGTCTAGAAACTGGACCTAAATTGCTTTTAGCCATGCCTCTTTATTCTGGGGGGCCAAGATCCTTTATTCTAGAGGTATGTTCACCGCCACGGGAAGTGTGAAGAGAGCCATCCAATTACAACCACCTGCACCGAGAGACACAGGCCAGCAAGGATCTGAGCAGCAGCTGGGAGAGATACACCCTCCTGGGAAGCACACAGTGGTGGGAGATGGCGGGCACAAACTGCCTACAAAGTGGCTGTGTTTTTTTCTGGTTAATATGGCTAAATGGGACAGCCATGGAGGAAAACAAATGTTAAGGCATCGAGTCTCAAGAAATGAAAGAACCTCTGCAAACCCTTAGTCAGATCTACAGGCAAAGCCCAAAGAGCGAGAAACAAATTAAGGGTCAGAACTGCAGAACCTCTCCTGCCCCCAAAACAAATAAGAGCCCTTAAATTCCTCTGGCTGGAGATTGATGATCACATATGAAACAACAAGAAGAATTTGTGAGCTGTTTCCAAAGCAGATGGAGAGAGGCTGGAATTCAGAATAAGTCTAAAATGCCATCTATCTTGACAAGAGCTTGCTAACTGACTGAGGGATGAACCTCTAAGAGAACGGGCACCAAAAAGACCATAACAGAAACGGTGAAGAGGTCCTCTGAAATAAGAAAGACAGACAGAGGCACCGACTAGTTAGTTCAAATCTCTATGATATAAAGAGGTCACAGGCACAGCCACATTTCCAATATGAACTTCAAAGTCCAGAAAAATCAACCAGAAAAACAAAAAAAGAAAAATATATATGAGTGTCCATATTAAAAGGGCATTTACAATTCTAACAACATGCAGATTGCTTCAGCGAGAAATTCTAGATTTCAATAGCCTGCTGAGTAAGACCACTTGGGATATTTATTCTGAGTTTCTGGTATCCAACCAATATAAGAATCAATTTAGTTCCTCTAATTTTATTTTCTCCTTGACTTCAGGCCTTATTAAATCTTGGGTAGCCCCCTTACATAATATATTACACAAGCCTATGAGTGAGTGTTTTTACATGCCAAAGAAAGTGAATGTCATAAGGGACCTGAAAGCTGGACAGAAACAACTCAGCGAAGACATCACAGAGAATCCTAAAAAGGAAGAAAAGGGTCGGTAGGGCTTGAGGAGCCAGTTGGGTACAATTAGGAGGAGTGAATGAGAGAGCTAGCTCCATAGCCACATCGGGTAGACTTGTTCAAGATATGATGCTGGACAGACTACCTGGCATCCTCTGGGGTCTGGAAGGGGTGGGCTGCTCCACAATCAGTCATATGGGGGAGCTACACAGGAGCTTGGTGGGATGATGGATCACAAACAATTGTTGGGTCTGAAGGTATCTGACAGGTCAACGCTCCAGTTTCCTCACTTCATCAGTGAGGAAGCTGAGACCCAAATCAATTGGTGAACGTCAGAGAGCAAACATAGTTATGAAGATTGCCATTGGCAACAGGGAATCCCAAATCTCCCTATGTAATGTCCCTGTCTCTAGTGAACAGGCCAGACATGGCCTCCACTCCTCATCCTCATTCCTAAATTATTTGAACGGTCTGAAGCTTATTAACAGTTTTTTTAAATGTATATTTTTACTGACTTCAGAGAGGAAGGGAGAGAGAGATAGAAACATCAATGATGAGAGAGAATCATTGTTTGGCTACCTCCTGCACACCCCCTACTAGAGATTGAGCCTGCAACCCAGGCATGTGCCCTGATCAGGAATCGAACCATGACCTCCTGGCACATAGGTGGACGCTCAACCATTAAATCACATGGGCCAGGCTGTAACAGTTTTTGAACTTCATCAAGATCTTCAAGTTTTCTCCATCCTTCCTTTGCAATGTGTCCCTCTACCTATTGGTTTTCCTTCTAGCTTTGACCACCTCTTCTTCTCTATTGCCTCCTCCTCCTAAACCTGGCCCTTAAAATGTACCTGTTTTCTAGGCTCCCATCCTTGGTTTGCGAGTCTCTCTTGAAACATCCATCCATCATATATAACCTAATACATTTTTAAAAAAATCTGTATTTATTGCCTGCGGAGCACGGATAGACATGTTCCAAGTTCAGGCAACAGTAGTGGGTGTCTAGGTTGTTAGGCTGTCTGGCTTACCTCATTTTTTGCTTTTTAACATGTTCCCCTTGTGGTAGCTCCTTGTCTCATGCAGAGTCACACACCTGTACACAAGTGCTATTCTGTCTACAGAATATATAAAGTATACATTTTAAATGTATAGAATGTGTTTTTTAATGTATGTATGTATTTGTTTATTTATTTTCTGTATACAGTAGTCCCCCTTATCTGCAATTTCCTTTTCTGAAGTTTCAGTTACCTGGGGTCAACAGCGGTCTGAAAAATTAAATAAAATATCCCATAAATAAACAACTCATATGTTTTAAATCGCGTGCTGTTCTGAGTAGGATAATGAAATCTCGAGCCGTCCTGCTCTGTCCAACCAAGGACATGAACCATCCTTTTGTCCTGCCCTTCCATGCTGTATACAGACCTGGCCATTAGTCAGTTAGTAGCCCTCTTGGTTATCAGATTGGCTGTTGCAGTACCTCAGTGCTTGTGTTCAAGTAACCCTATTTTACTTAGTAACAACCCCAAAGCACATGAGTGGTAATACTGGCAATTCAAATATGCCAAAGAGAAAGTGAAAGTGCTTCCTTTGGGTGAAAAGGTGAAAATTCTTGACTTAATAAGTAAAGAAAAAAATCATATGCTGACATTATGAAGATCTTTTTTGTTTGGTTTTGTTAATCCTCACCCGAGGATATTTTTTCCATTGGTTTTTAGAGCGATTGGAAGGGAAGGAGTAAGGGAGGGAGAGAGAGAGACACATCCATTGGGTGCCTCCTACACATATCTGGACTGGGTGCTGGGATTGAGCCTACAACCCAGGTATATGCCCTTGACCAAGAATCAAACTAGAGAGCCTTTGGTGCTCGAGCCCACATTCTAACCACTGAGCAACATGGGCTACATTGTGAAGATCTATGATAAGAACGAATTTCTATTTGGGAAATTACCTAGTTTATAAATTAAACTTTATCATACATAGGTATGTGTAGGGGAAAACAGTATATATAGGATTTGGTACTATCTTAGGTTTCAGGCATCCACTGGGCATATTGGAATGTATCTCCTGTGGATAAGGGGGAAGGGGCTACTGTATTAGGATATTTTGATAGCGTAAAAAAAAAAACAAAACAAAAACAACCTTCTAGCTAAGGACAGATTGCTCCTCCCAGAACTATTTAATTCTTAGAGACAACAAAGGATCCAGCTGTGAGCGTGCTTTTGATATGCAAACTAACCAATCAGAGTTGGTGCTATATTCTTCTACCTTAATCATCCTAGTACCAGGGGCTGGTCAACTAGAGACCATCCCCATGGCCCAAGGTGACCCCTAATTATTCAAATTATTCAAATTTAAACTGTTCATCCTGCCTTGTTGCCTTTTTCAAGGAAACCCCAATCAAAGGTAGGGCCTAAACCTGCCCTTGCTCTTATGCTCCTGCATCCTGAGCTGGTGGCTTTCCCACATGGCCCTGTGGGCGTTCTGTGTCTCCTGTCCCTAGAACCTGAGTCGAATAAACTTTGTTTTCATCAGCCTCTCGGTCTCTTCCTGTGGCTGCCAGATGGGCCATCTTTTAAAAGAATACTAATACATTTAATATATTGTGTGCTTTCTCCAATCTTGTACCAAACCAGTAACCCTCAGAATAATCCTCATACTTTGGTTCTGTGAGAATCATGCAGGCTCCCTGTTGAAATGTAGACGCTGGTCTCCAACCTTTCCACTGCCAGGGACTGTGATGATTCAGTAGGTGGGAGAGGGGCTTCCTGGAGATTCAGACTTAAAAGGATTTAGGGATTTGAATAGGATGTCTATTTTAAACTGTCTTGTAGAGTGTGAGCGAGTCACAGGGAATGGCTCTGCGTCCTGTTTCTTTGACCCTCCAGGTAAGGGTGCTGTACACTACTGAGAACACAATAAGTGATGTTGTCTCAAAGAGGAGATGCTCCCTAAACTATCCAATGTATCCAGTAAAATAGTTCCCATTTGAAATGGGAGATCCTGTGTAGAAATACGTGGAATTGGGTTTGAGAGGCCATCCTGAGGTTCCAAAGGCCTTGCTTCCTGTCTTAGGTAACTGGTGTCTCAGAGTCTCAGGGGTCCTGACATCAACCAGTGTCCCTGGCCTGGAGGTAATATGTGCAGATGCCCCACAGTGGTGCTTGAGCAACTCCAGTCTTTGCATAGAGCTTACTGTTTGCAAAGGGATTCTGGATCTGGCATCATGCCTAATGCACCCAAGTGGGTTCCTCAAGGCTTGGCGGACTTCATGACATGTCCTGTGGCATTACTCTGTCATAACCACCTAGCTTCTGATTTGGCTTCCTAAGCACTATTTATTCACCTGGGCCCACACCTAACCAATGGGTCCGTGCTTCACCTTTGCAGTGATTTTAACAAAGGCCTTACAACCACTGCTCTGTTTATCTGTTATTTTAAAATTATGCTCAATTCATTTGTCCAGCCTGTATTAAACAAGTTATTTCTGCACTAGCAAAAGGTCAATTTAATTACACCAATTACTTTGGAAAAGACAGTCCAATCAATACAATTGTATAATATATGGGCACTAAAATCTACCTTGTTGCTTCCAGTAGCAAATTGCAAACAATAGCAGTTAACAGCAATTTATTCCCGCTCCTCAGTAACACCCTCACTTCCCAGGCCTATTGAGCAAACTTGTTCATGAACTGAGGCTGGAAACGAGCCCTCTTGCCACCGTATCTTTTAGCCATTAGTGCATCCCTCACCTTTAGCAATTAATTACTCAGTAGCACGATTTTATCAATTAAGTGATCTAGTAGAAAGGCAAGCCCTTGGTGCTGGGATGGATATCAAATGGGAGAACATGTAGCTTTGATCCGAAAGAATGCCTGCTTCACTCAGAGAGGCAACAGGTAAATAGGCAAAAATTAAAGTGATAAACATTTTAAATTGCTATTCAATATATGAAGTAACGGATGGTTTAAAGCCTCTGTTTAGCTCGTGGTTTAACAGAACAGAAAGTGACACACAGAGAGTGAGGGGAAAGAGAGAGGTCCCTTTAGGCTTCAGTGATTTCATAAAGTTTAAAGAAAGGGCTGGGGATTTGGATGCCAACTGACAACTGGAGAAAAAAAGAATGTGTGAGAAGAGTCACAGGAGATAGACATGCAGTGACAAGTTTGTGGGACCAGGACTAGGATACCCACAGCTGTGTATGTATTCTTTATGGGTGTGTTCTAGACATTCATCCACAATTCAATCCTTTCAAATTTAAGACTGTGAAAATGCAAGTGATAGAAATTTAGGGAAAAAAAAAACTAATGAACACCTCCAGGTAAAGGAAGCCTTCCAAATATACATGACGTTGAAACAAATGGTCAGGAAGAGGCCTTCAATTAATATTTTATAGAGAGCCGCACATTTGCCAATGGCTAGAATAAGAGGCGCAGTTTTGTTGACAGAGAATTTGCAAGGAGCGAAGCTGGCTCTGAACCCTGCAGCCTTTGCAGATTATTCTCACCCACTTCAAGTACCAACAACACACATTTTCTGTCGGCTGCGCTGGCTTTCCGAACCAAATGCTGCCCCGAGATAATGAATTCAAAAAGGGGAATTCGAGTGTGAACACTGCAGGGCTCAGCAATGTGGAAAATCCTCTTGTGCACTATATAATTTTCTGTTTGTTTTAGCCTCCACACAGTAAAATCGCCTGCTTTGTCACATGCATTAGGCTAGTTTTAGGAATGGGTCAAGTCTCCCCATCTGGCTCCCACACGTAGATGTGTTCAGTTCTCCATGAAGATTTCCTCATGTCTCTGTTGAGATGTGTGATGTGGTGAGGAAATGACAAGAACTCACAATATTTCTTGGTGAGCACCCGGCCCAGAGCAGTTGGTTCTTTATTTTCTGGAAGAAGTAAGACACAGAGCCAAGAACCCAATGGTCCTGGGCCACCTTGGGTCCAACCCCCTTTCCATCCTACTAGCATCCCACCTGGTCCAGCCTTGAAGTTGTGGCTTCAGTGGTTTCAGAGAGAGTTCACTGTGTGGCCACTCACCAGAGAGCCACAACTAGGGTTCTATATACAGGATGATGATCTCCTATGTGACATTGTTGTCATCATACTGGGAAGATCATGGGCCTTGAAGTTATACCTGAGTCAAAACCTTAACCCAGGTTTGGGGCCTTGGTAAAGTTATTTATTTTGTCTGAGGAATGGAAATAATCATACATATGACACATAACTGAAGAGAATACTCAATGAAATAAATTATGAAATAACTTCATCTAGTAGAATGCCTGGCAATAAATATGTATTCCCTTTCTCTATGCCTTTCTCTATAGATACTTACTTAAAATGAATTGAGTGCCTGTGGCCTGAACTTCATCTTAGAACTTTTTAAAAAAAAATCCTATAATTTTAATGTAGACATCACATAATGGGTAATAAGATAAACAATACATATCTTAATATTTGGTTAGAGTTGCATATGAAATTCTGCAAAAAGCTATACTCAGTGTTTTGTTCATATCTTACCAAACGTTGCTTAGGTAAATGCATGATTGACAGTAGATAAACCATGGGGGAACAAATGAGGAGGCTCCCTTAAGGTATTTGCAAGCATATTTCTATTCTCTGAAGTCACTATCAAATTCTCTGGTGCTCCATCTTGGCTATGGTGCTCTGGAAACAGCAGGAGGACCAGATCTCTTACCAGCTCCAGCCCACCTAGCTATTCTGCCATTTAAGGGCTACATCCTACCTCTGTACCATGATGCTTCAACCTAAGAGAGGATGGTGAACTTCTCAACACAACCATTCTGATCTTTCAAAGATCTTTTCCATACTCCCTGCTGGGAATATGTAGGAGACCTCCGTAGTACCCTAACATATCACACACACACACACACACACACACACACACGCACTCCTTGCCTGCTCTAATCACCATAGAGGATAGAGAACCTGGTGGTTAAGTCCTTGTTTATTCTGACTTGGGTTTCTTTCCTCAGCAAGAGGCACCAGAAGAAAGCATAGGTAGACAGACAAAATTGTCATAAATATCTCAGAGCAGATTGTTTAAGTTAGTGCAACTTTGTTACTTTAAAAAATATATATATATAATATTTCGTTGTTATTGCCTTTGATGGTATGGAGATGGACTGGCTTATATCATACAAAGGACAGAACAACACAGGCTATAGATTTAACCATGCACGTTCTCCTCTGTTTATGTTGCAAGCCTTGGAATTAAAAACAAGAGGTGGTCATGGGAAAGCAGCACTAACCTGGGCTCTAGGAGCCCTGTGTTCCAGCCCAGCTCTCCCGATAACAGTATGACCTCAAGCAGGACCAATGACATCTCCTCGTGAGATCTTAGGCTCCCCATCTGATACATGAGAGTTAGATATGCTCAATTCTCTCTCTAGCTTGAGAGTTACCAGGCAAGATAACCTTTAAAATATTACCTGGCTACACGAGTCTAAGGTGTACATCATAAGAGAAGTAGAAAGGATTTTCCGAAGTCTAACTTGACTTCCTCATGTTATACTATCAACCCTCTTTAATAGAGCAGTGCTATGTGAAGTGATGCTGAATCACTTCACCTGCACAGGCCAGCAGGTACTAACTCTTTAGATAAAAATCTGCTCCATGAACAAAATGGTTGACTGCAGAGATAGGCCTCCCCAGGAGGTAGTAAACATGCTCATTTGTGTCCAGAGAGGATGTAGAAGGGATTTTTGCCCTGAACATTAGCGCTAAATGGCTACCCTCAGAAACATGGCTCTCTTAGTAAAGAACAGCCTAAAGGACATTTTCCTATCTCTGACCATCATGCTCTTGCCAGTATGTGAGTAACCTTTATTGGGTCCCATACAATGAAAGATAAAATATATTTACTTTCCTGTCTACTTACAGAATGATGATCAGGAATTTTAATCCACATTAATTTATTTTTCCATGAGTCTGAGGAACACCCTAATGCAAAAGTTCTTTAGTTCTTTAGAATCTGATGAAACAGATAGTTCCTGTTGATGTTAGTCATGGCTGTCCCTCAGTCTAGTGTCTTCCTTCTTTCATGTGTGGCCAGAGACAAGAGGCCTCTTTTTTTTTCTTTCTGTTTGTTTTTATTTATCATTTTTTAAAATATTATTTTATTGATTTAAGAGAGGAAGGGAGAGGGAGAGAGAGATTGAAACATCAATGATGAGAGAGAATCATTGATCAGCTGCCTCCTGCACGCCCCCTACTGGGGACCGAGCCTGCAAACCCAGGCATGTGCCCTTGGCTGAAATTGAACCTGGGACCCTTCAGTCCACAGCAGGCCAGTGCTCTATCCACAGAGCCAAACTGGCTAGGGCTGTTTTTATTTTTGTTAATCCTAACCGAAGGATATTTTTTTCCATTGATTTTTTTTTTTTAGAGAGAAAGTGGAAGGGAGAGAGGGAGTGGAGTGAAGAGAGGGAGATAGATTGATAGATAGAGATAGATAAACATTGATGTGAGAGAGACATATAGATTGGTTAACTTCCACACACATCCCAATCAGAGCCAGGGATAAAACCTTCAACCCAGGTATGTGCCCTTGATCAGGAATCAACCTTTTGGTGAGCAGGCCATTGCTCTAACCACTAAGCAACCGTCCAGGGCAAGAGGCCATGTTTGATTTAGATGACAAAAAAGGCTAGAAGGCATCTCACAGTAGGGATTATTGGAAAAAGTCAGCCAGAGTGTGAATGAACTGGGGCTCTCAGCTGCTGGGAATATAAAACAGTCTAGCCCTTTTGGAAAAGAGATGGATCATTTCTTAAAAAGATAGACATTCACCTTTCATATGACCCAGCTATTCTATCCCCAGATAGTTTTCTAAGAGAAATAAAGGAATACAAAAACGTGTACACAAATGTTCATAGCAGCTTTATTAGTAAAAGCTCTGAAGTAGAGACCATGCATGTGCCCATATACAGGTGAATGGATAAATGGACTGTAGTAGATGCACATGATGGAATGGTCCCCAGCAACAAAACACAATGAACTGTTGTTGCATAAAGCAATATGGACGAATCTCAAAACACCTTTGCTGTGGCAACTAAACAAAAAGAGCACAATTGTTTGATGCCATTTATATAAAAGTCTATTAAATGCAAACTAATTTATGGTGACAGATAACAGATTAGTGGTTGCCTGGGAATGGAAGTGGGACAGGAGAAATAGAAAGGAGGGATTATCTGTGTTTTCCAATGGTCTTAGGCGACCCTGCTAGCTGTTCTGAACCTGTGGGTCGCGACCCACAGGTTGAGAACCGCTGCTGTAGAGCCTAAGACCATCGGAAAACACAGATATTTACATTACAATTCATAACAGTAGCAAAATTACAGTTATGAAGTAGCAACGAAAATAATTTTATGGTTGGGAGTCACCACAACATGAGGAACTGTATTAAAGGGTCACAGCATTAGAAAGTTTGAGAACCACTGATCTAGTGGGATCCTACAGAAGGAAGAAGACACACCCACCCGAAGTCATCATCCAGGCAAGGGAACGAATGAGGCAGCCTGGCCAAGGACCAGTTGGGCCGAGGCTGCTGCTCAGCTTAAGGAAGGCCTTGGTGAGCAGGGAGCTGAAACTTGGACGAGAAACGCTGTCCTCTGAGTTGACACTTAGACAGGGAGGGCCAAGATGGATGTGGACGTTCCCTGCCCAGCACTAAATAAAAAGGCCAGAGGGAGGCTGGCACCTCTGATTGGGCTCTCACAGCGCCAGAAGAAAAGCCAGCAATGCCAGGTTATTTTTAATGTTCAAAGAGCCTAGCAAAAGATTTATGACTACAAATATGTAGTGTGGGAGAGATAAATCGGAGCAGGGCGCTCCCGGCTTGAACACAGGAGTCAGCCTGCCAGCCTGGTCAATAAAGTATTTAAGCCTCGAGTGCTGTGTGGGTTGTCACAGATTAAAATTTGAAAATCTTTTATGGTGTAACAAGGTCCTTAATTATAACTCGGAGCTTTGGATCATATTTGCAGGTTGTGCAAACAGCAAGAGTGATGCCACAGAGAACATCCTTGGATACAACAGCCTTTAAATCCAGCGGCCCTGAGAGAAAACACTCCTCAAGTTCTGAATTTTGCCCCAGAACAGACAATAGATTTCTAACATAAATTCCCTTTCCTGTCTCAATTATGTTTGACATTATTTCTTTCTTACATGGAATTCACAGAATCTAATGAGCTGGTTGAAGTTTCAAGGTGATTTCGCTTTCAACCCTTTTTCTTTTGTCCCTCAGTACTGCTAAAACATCCTCACTTTTCCAGAAACTTCGATGCATGATCATTTCCCTGGCTGTGAATTTCAGCTGCTGATTAACTTCTTTAGTGGGTCATTATTAGATCAGAACACTCTCCTGGAACAAAGGAGTCTTGAATCTGTAACTGATGGAATTATGATTAGTGAAATATTTAACTCTCATCAACAAATTATGCTAAAGTAGTTTTGATTCTTGATGAACAATGGGCATTAATCTAGAGCAAAGTTAACCTTATGCTAAGGCTCCAACCCCTGCTTGGGACTGAACATCACTAACCCAGAGTTACAAGCTGATATAGATGGACCCTACCTCATAAAACAGAAATTACATATAGGCATATATATGTAATGCCTGCACCAGGAAGCCCTTAATGGTCACACATTCCCACATGAGCTCATCTGACATCTATACCTATAATTTACACTGTGGTGCTAAGGACAGTATTAATGAGGGAGCAGGAACAAATAAAATTATGGGTGTAATATGGAGAAGAAATTTATATAATACTAGAGACCAGGTGCATGAATTTGTGCACGGGTGGGATCCCTTGGCCTGGCCATGATTGGGGCCAATTGGTGGTGGGGGGGGGTGCGTGCAGACAGCTGGGGAAAGGGACCGCAGGGGGTTGGCCGGCATGGGGGAGGGACTGCGGGGGGGTCGTCAGCTGGAGGGAGGGACCATGGGAGGTTGGCCGGCCACCCCCCATCAGGGCCAATCAGGGGGGCCAGCCGGCGTGGGGGGAGGGACTGCGGGAGATTGGCTGTCCAGTCCCCCCAATCAGAGCCAATGGGGAGCTGGCCAGCCGGGGAGAGGGACCGCGGGAGGTTGGCTGGCCACGGGATGTTGGCTGTGGGAGCACACTGACCACCAGGGGGCAGCTCCTGTGTTGAGCATCTGCTCCCTGGTGGCCAGTGCACATCATAGCAACTGGTCATTCGGTCATTTGGTCATTAAGTCATTCAGTTGCTTAGGCTTTTAGATATAGATATACAATCTATCTATACTATATCTAGGGCTATATAGGTGAGGGATATCTTATTAAATAGAAATGTTCCTAAAATGCTTTAAATTAATAGAATTTACTGTGCATTTAGCAATTACTCCTTCTCCCTACCTCCAATGACTGTTTACCATTTTCAAAGGAACTTTAAAAAAATGTTTGATGAAGTTTTCATTTAACCTACATTCTTCAATTTTCCTGCTCATTGAGTAAACAAATACAGCAGTGTGTTAAAAGTATTCCCCATTTGCTCTGGCTAGTTTGGCTCAGTGGATACAGCATCGGCCTGTGGACTGAAGAGTCCCGGGTTCGATTCCGGTCAAGGGCGCATGCCTGGGTTGCAGGCACATGCCAGTAGGGGCCGTGCAGGAGGCAGCTGATCAATGGTTCTTTCTCATCATTGATGCTTCTATCTCCCTCTCCCTCTCCCTTCCTCTCTGAAATCAATAAAAAATATATTTTAAAAAAAGTATTCCCCTTTAAAAAAACTGTATAAAGTAAGTCATATTTACAGGCAAAAAAAAAAATTCCAGTTTGTTGAGTAAGAATTTCTGAGGATTATTTTATAACTGGCCTTTAAATGTGACAACAGATTAGATAAGAAAAGGTGGGCATCTTTGAGAGCTGATTTCAAGGTGTATAATTGGTGTATAATTTGGGTGAATGGTGGTGTTGATATAAAAGGGTGGGTTCTCCTCGGGAGCACCTGGTACCACCCAGCTTCCTGGTATTGGTCTTTGGCCAGAACAAATCAGAGCTCCTTTACCTGCCTGAACGGACAACTCAGCTTCCACTGTTGCCTTCCCTGTTTTTCCAACATTGCCATGGGAACCGGGGGCATTATAGAGAAGTGAGGAGGGTATTCATGGACCTGTCTGGATCATAAAATGCCACTCAATCTCAGAGTTCTACTATTCTTACATCTGAAACAGACCCTGATACTTTAGAAAACCCAAGACCCCCCTTGTGTTAAATTATAGACTAATCCTCTTGAATAGTCAAACCTTCCCTCTTCTTAAAGGCCCAGGTCACCTTAGCATCACCATAATGCTCTCAATGACCACACATTCTCACCTGAGCTCTTCTGGCCTCAATACATTACACTATGGTGCGAAGGACATTTGCATTAATGATGAGGTAGTAGGAAAGAAAGATAAAATCATGGGTATAATATTATAAAAATAATGTTTTCATGGGATGTTATGTTGTGTGGAGAAAACAGACAAACAGAAATTTAGACATGAAATGAGTAAGATTACATCTTAATAGGCTGTGAAAACCAGAGAAATTGGGTAGACCAAGGACAACACTCAAGAGACAAGTTGAAAAGGGAACGTGTTAAAAAGAAGTGGAATTATTGAGCACATATCTGTGGAGATGACAGAAACAGTAAGCGATTGGGTTGGAAAATATCAAAGATAGTATGTTACTGGGGATGCAAAGTATTGGTATTGGCAGCAAACGAGTTTTCAAATCTGGTTTGGGTTCAAGCCATTCTGCATATTCTCTAAGATATGCTAAAACCAAGGCCATTTGATAACTTACATTGTGCATGATTATCTTACATGTGTCTTAGATGTCCCATTTAGATTGGGTAGGGGATCCAATTTAAATGGGACATCTTAGAGTTGAACCAGACTCAGCTTACTGAAGGTGTTCAATAAATACTTATTTTTAGGTTCCCTCAATACTTCCTGAGAGGTAAGTAGGAATGCTCATACTTATTTTAATTTCAGAACTGCATTTATACACAACACCACACATGACATACAGATGCAAACTACCTGCACTATATAAATAAATGGCTTTCTAACAGTCATCCACTGTTGGCATAACTAAGCTGGGTGGTCACACAAGTCTCAACTCCTGGACAGTTATTTCTGGCACACTGATAATATTCCCAGCACGAGAACACTCTTTTCAGATCACACCAAAGTAGGATATAGTAAGAACTGCATCCAGAACTGGCATTTTAAAGATAGCATAATTGTAGCCTCCAGACACAAACATGGATTGAACATGTAGGAGGAAGTGAATACCATATTCACTTATGATCATGGTTTAGGTCATCTAATCTTGAGATGGCTGAATTGAGTGAAAATTATATTGTTATGATGCTAAAAAGCTTCCTCTGGTGTGAAATATCTTAAGCCTCTCTTTCACATTTTTATAATACCTAGTTTCTATTGTAAATGAGGGCTTTATAAAGCCTCCCAGGAACACACAGGGACCCACAAATTAGCATGCTGTTCCCATTCCTGCCACTAGGTAGCCAATACTAATCGCTGAGATACATCACTGAGGGGTGAATTCCATAGAATTGCAGACAACGTTGGATGATTTCCCCACTTTGATGTCTTGTGGCCTGAAAATCTAGCTTTACTTACCCTGATGACTTTATTCCTTCCTTCTATTCCATCTCTATTTCCCTTCCAGGTAAAAGTGCTTCTTAACCTACATGCCAGTCCCCAGGCATGTTTCATAAACCAAGAGGATACTTTTCTTACAGCTAGGCCAAGTAACTTGTCAGGAACTGTCACGTGTTCTTATTTCTAAAAGAGCTTGGGACTCATGGGATCCTCGGAATGTCCCTTAAGTGAGCCGCCATTACGCAGGGACCTCTCTCCCCACATTATCTACAAAGTCTCTTCCTCATCCTCCTGTCAAACATCCTCCACACTTCCCTCCCCAGCCCCTTCCCCAGCTTCATCATGAAAAGGCTCAGCAGCCTGTAACAAATGCTTATCAAGACTTACGGTCTTCTAATTAATTCCTGGTAATGCTATTTCTTATACCAATTAAGTCCTGGGGAACCAACCAGAGCCTGTGGAGGCCAGCTCTTTGCAGAGGGGAAGACTTCTATGCGGGGAGCAGTTATAGGGCCTTGACTGCTCAAACCTCCGTCAGCCCCCTTCTCGCCCGCCACGTGGCCATGATACCTTGCTCTGGGGCCTTGGATGATCTTGAGTAATGCCACTCCCTGAAGTCCCACAGTCAAAATGGAATTTGTTTCCAGATGCTCTCGGTGAGCATGCACTGCTACACCCCAGGAAGAGAGGCGGCGTGGGGCGGGGCGGGGCCTAGGAGCTCCTGTCTCTGGATGAGGCTCTGCTCATCCCAGGCAGTGCATCTTTAAAAGGCACTGGCACCGAGATGTCAGTTTAAGAGATAGGCCAGGAGAATAGCTATGGGGGGAATGGGGCGGGGGCAAGAAAAAGGAGTGAGGAATTAGAGAGGAGGCCAGGACCCAAAACAACTGGCAGCAATGACACCCAGACACACTGCCAGGGAGCAGGACACAGAAGCCTGAAATGAAGGGTAGGTTGAAGGCCACCAGAACCCAGCAGAGTTTGGCCCAGGAATCTTCACAAGACTGTCCCCTTCCTTTTCCTACTTCATTTCGCAATCCCCCGTTCCACATGCAGAAAAGCATTCTGAGAACGCATCTCTCTGATAAATCAACACAGACCCTAGGACCTCATGGTTGGAGGTGCTATTCAAAGTCTTCTTGCCCAAACCTGAGATGTAGAGGGGCTGTCACTGGCAAAGTCCACCCGGTCTCCCTTTACCACTGAGGAAACTTCCATCATGAAGGGCAGGCCTACTTGGAAGTTGACAGCAACAACACAAAGAAACAAGGTTGCCTCTCCCGCTAGCATCTCCCAACACCACTGAGAAAACACACAAGAGCCAGCCTTCACATTTCTCTAAAATGATATGTTTGAAAGAAAGCACACTCAAATCCCCAGTAAAATTACCGGCATGAAGTAACATATCCAAGGTCACCACCCTGGATTAAGCAGGTCTGGGATCACAGTCTCCATGCCCTTGATGTAATCATATAGGATATTTATTCTCTTGTATGACTTATGACAAATGCACATCTCTGTGGCTGTGTTCCCTGATCCGAGGATTAGGTTACATGGACTGAAAATGGGATGGGATCCTTGAAAATCCAGAGTAGTATCAGCTATTGAAATGGCACAAAAGTAAAACGTGCCTTTCTTTCTACGTGCTCCTGCTGGCCCTCTTAAAGCAGAGTCTCGGGAAAAGTCCCTTCTCTCTGTGTAATGATAAACTCTGCAAGGTATACAAATTGGTGCTGGATCACACGTAGTAGTAAGGAGATCCTACCATTTGGGTTTCTCTATCTCCAATTAGCCACATTTTAAAAATGTTTATTTTAAGGAATGAGCCCAGGAAAACTCTACTTCACTTTTAATGATTTTCAGACCTAAAAACCTAAGGCTTTTGACAAACGAATACAAGCAAGTTCAGGCCCATGTGTGCAAATAGAGGCGGTAATCTACAGACTTGCTTTCCTGTGTTTTTAGAGACTCGCTGGTTGTTCACCTACTCCATTTCCCTTTCGTCCTGAACACACAGGTAGATTACATTTCCCAGCATCCCTTAAATTAACTGTCAGTGACTGGGCTCTTATTTGTACATAGAACAGAGAGGATTACAAGGCATGGAGGAGGGAGAAGACACAAGAAGCTGAATAGCAGCATGACTGTGTGGAAGAGCTCATCAACCTCCCATACTGCAGTCCACCCCTGATTTGACCACTAATCTCAGCTGCCTTGAGACTTTGAAAGCAAGATTCAGAAAGAGAGTTTGTTGACTATCGATGACAATAGGAGCAGAGTCAGAGAAAGCCACTGATTTGCATTAGTAGTGCAACTCTACTAATGTGGGAGGGGTGACAAAGAGACCTACCACCCAGGTGTCTTGATTCCTCACAGGAATATGGTTTTAGCTTTTCCTTGATACAGTGAGAGTTCTTTCTCTGTTCTCATGAGGCTCAGGCAAGTGGGAGTGATCCCAATCTTCCTGCCATAAACCTCAATTATATGAGTTAACCTGAGTGAGCCTGTGTGTCCTACAATCAAAGGACTCTCCAACTAGTGCAAATAAGCCAATAGCCACCCACTGCTGTATCCGCTCCACTCAGGAATCACAGGGCTGCACACTTGGCCTGGGCTGGCTTCCACTACAGGGATTGATAGTTTCTCAAGAGCAGAAATACCTGCTCCAATACTTCGAAAAATTTCCTGGAGTTGTTAGTACAGCACTGGGCTCTCTGCTTACACAGGACTGCATTGTTATTTCCAGGGTTGATGGTTCCCAGGGTTAATTACTGCAATCCTTCTTTTACAGAAAGAAGTGTGCTATACTTAGCTCTATGTACCAAATAAGTTTGCTTTCATGTGTGCAGATTTGGGTACTTACTATATTATTAATAATAATGGCACAAATGAGCCTTGAAAAAATACTATTGAACTTAAAGAGGGTTGATAATCTTTAGCATCCCTGTGCATTCTGAATTTTAATAAATCTAAGAGTTAGGCTTGGAACTAGACACACCACGTACCAATTAATCTAGTGCTTATTTTAATAACAGATTTTATAAACAAGTGATTAGATGGCCCTTGGGCCAAAGCAGTCACCGCCTTTTTCTGTAATTAAAGTATTATCATAATATGGTCACACCCACTTATATATTATTGTCTATGACTGTTTTACGGAAGAGTTGAGAAGTTGTGGCAGAAACTGGCTCACAAAGCAGAAACTATTTATTATCTGTCTCTTTACAGAAAAAAAAATTGCTAACTCCTGGAATAGAGAAAATATTACACTAACCATTTCCCTATCTTCATAAAATGGACCATCACGGTGTCCTCTTCTTTCATTCCTGTTATTTCTACTGTGGCCCAGATACTCAGTCCTTCTCCTCTAGCCCATGGCAAGAGCCCTCACTACATCTCCTATCATCCATTCCTCACCCTCTTGCCTGAGCCATTGCCCATGGTCCTCTCCTCCATATGACTCCAATCCGCTAAGCCACTCTCACTAGCATCAATCCAAGTTTCAGGATGACATGATCTCTACTTTTAACTTTAAGAGATCATGAGAAAAAGAAAGAACCCTTTCTAGAGGAAGATTACAAAATGAAAGGTAGTTTATTGACCCTAATGACTAAAGCATTTTCCCTGGAAGCCCAAAGAGAAAGGATGGGGGTTGGGGGAAGAACACTAATACCTTTGGAACATTTATACATCCTGTATATGTAATATTTCCTTTAAAGCACAGTCAGACCTTTTATATCCTTTACTTGGGTGTGGGGGTGGAAGAAGATTATACAAATCCTCTGATTTAAGGTAGTGGTATTGTACAACACATGTTTTATTTATCACTTCTGAAGCAACTTCAAAGAGAGAAAGAATCCTGTGTATCCTCCTACTTATTAACACTTCTTCAAGGTTATTAAGCCACAATCTAGTCGTTATTACCTTGGTAAGGATGCCATTCTGCTACTGCCCAAAGGACTGTCCTAAAGGTGTTATTGCCATTGGTTGCACAGATATTTCTCCATGGCTGTGCTTTCCAAATCTGACTGCTCATTGAAATCACTCATAAAGAGATGCTTTCTCTAGTAAAGTATGATAGCATTAGCTCAAATCCATGTCAATATAATTAAGTTTCAGTCTGTCTGTCATATCACAGATAATGGCTGAGTGGATTTTCATTAAATTTGGAGGCTATGTGTCATATGCTAAAATTAATTTGGGGGGCTTGAGGGGTGTCACTGCAAGAATAAAATGCAGTTATTCATCAGAGCAGCTGCATGGAGGGAAGATGGGAGGTCTGGAAGTTTCTTGATCAGAAGAGACGGGCTTTTCAGTGGGGTTGCTTCAGCGGCACCTCTAAGCAGGAGTGCCCTGCTGTGCAGACCTGCAGATATTCATCTAAAGGTAATTCATCATTGTAGTGATATAGCCCTGGCTGGCAGGTCCTGGATGATTTAAAGAAGGTGCTCTGTATCAATAGCTAAGTAAATAGACCTCTGGTTATTACCCATTTAACCTCTGAGTTTTCAGTCCGGTGGTTTGTAACCCATTTAATTTTTGTCAAGGATGTTAAAAAGCAGCTCAACAGTAATTGTCTTTTCTCTGATATATGAGAGGCAGCGGTCACAAAATGTTTTAGGAATAAAGTAGATGTATTGGTCTTTCTTGGTCACTTAACCAGCAAGTGAAATCACACACACACATACACACACACACACACACACAAGATGATAAATTTAGGGAATCTGGGCTGACTCCCAACTTGCTACAAATCAGCTTCAGTTAACCTTTTTCATCTTCACTTGTATCATCTACAAACTGGGGTGAAAACAACCTCTGCTTGTCTCAGCCAAGGTTATTTGGCCACAGGAAACAGAACCCCTTCAGCTCTATCTAAGGGCAGCACACACCCAAGGGCAGGAAGTTAGGGCTGGGTGCCATGTGAGACCAGGACCAGTCAGCGGGAGGATTGGAAGACACAGCTGAGGCAGGCTCTGGGATTAAACTCTAGTGGCTCCAGTTCTCTGTCCCTGATGTTCTCTACTGCCTCCAAGTGTGAACTTCACCTTCAGGCTAACAACAGAATAGTTTGTAACCGTGGATGACAATATCCAGAAAAAGACAGAAACAGTTTTTCTTCCAGCTTTCTCCGAAGAGAGAGAGAACACCTTGTCCAAATCCCCAGAAAACTTTCCCTTCTTGGTATGTGATTTTCCAAATTAGAACAGGTGCTCATTCATGGATTATTCCATGTGATCAGAAACAAATGAACGGCAAAAATTGATTGGTTTATACCTGGATTTCTAGACCCACCCAGGTGTCTAGGGTATGGAAATGGATGACATGGAAAACCCCACAATGCTCATTACACCCACGGGATGATGAAAAACCACCTATGATCCTCATGCATCCTATTCCTCTTCCAACTGTGATACAGAAAATTCCATTTGTTTAGAAAAGGAGGGAGCTATCTTTCTAAAATCTTCCTTTCCCACCGATTATATGTGTGGGATTCCTTTAGCATGGAATAAATACTGTCCATCTACTCTCAGAAAATAGGGTTGGACACTTGCATTTTAAATGTGTGCACACAAATTACTAATGACTAACATAATTCAGGAGTTCAGATTTGCTGTGACGTATAAGAGAGAGCATGGAAGGAGGATAAAGTGCTACACTCAGGACTAGTGCAATCACACGTGACTAAGCAGCACACAAGCCCCAAATAGTGATGCTATTCAACCCCTAAGCAATTCAACCCTTACCTTCAACACTACTCGGGCTGTGGCCAGCTTTACCCCCTATTTGGCCCATGTGTCCCTTTCTCCTAACAGTCATTGGTGTGCAGTGAACAATGACTCTGAGAGCGATTTCAGAATCCCTTGTAACAAGCTCTCCCAACCAGTTTGGGCATCTTCTTTGTGACATCAAAATGAGGCAGTGACTCAATAGCAAGTTAAAGGGGTGTCAGGGGAGGGGTCAGGCCCATTGGACCACAATCTGAGGGAAATGATGGCCATGACATTGGCTAATGACATAATCTTCCTGAACACTGGTCCTGACGTGTGCATTCCTGGAAAGATAGACCAAGTTTAGTCCTGACAGGCAGAGAAGCAGCTTGGCCTGTTGGGGACTCAAATGCACGGTGTCTGCGCTGACCACCAAACCACCAGCTACACTGCCAAAGGCATATCTGGGGGGTGAAAGCTCCCTGGGCAACTTTCCTTTCCCCAAGTTTTTCCAGATTACCAGTGTCTAGACCACACGAGAAGTTAATAAAGCAGATAGTTATTCTCCACCGCGGTCCTGTCACAGACGCTCTGTCTTTGGGCTTTTGTCTTTATGCATCAGTAAACTGCCAAACACCCAAGTACTTCCTAGGTCTCGCAGGCAAGTCATAAATGTCATCTTCGCTATGTTTCTTCATCAATCAATCCTACCCACATCTGTAGCCCAGTGAGGGGTGAGGGGGGGTGCTCTGTGGAAGAGCAGAGGGGGGAGGGGTTGCCCTGTGCATGTGACGAGCGCCCTGCAAGGTTCAGGGCTCATCAGCACCAGAGGCAAGACTTGGGCTCATTCATGTCCACGGAGAGAAGGAGCCATCAGCAAAGGCATGAAGCGGCTGTTTCTGTGCTCTCCCCGCGAAGGATGCGTACCTGACAGCAGGAGTTAGTGCCGTCACAGGCGAGGCAAGCCCATGACATCAGGAGTCAGGCCAAAGGGGGGCAAGCTTCCAATGCTTCATTTATAAAATGGCCTTAAGAGCACCCCCATGAGAGTGCTGTGTGCGGACAAACGGAGACAGAAGCCACACTGGAAATTCCTCATTCAGCATCTGACATCCGGGAAATATTCAGAAAAGCAGCACTACTTATAATTTTGATGAATAATGCCTAAAGTGTCTCTCCTTGAAAACATGGGCCGTGACAATTCACCCAGAGCTGTGGCATTAACCTCATTTGTATCAACTAAGTGATAAGAAATAATAAACGGATCCTTGAGAGGAGGTTTGGGATAGATGACCCCTGTCTTCAGATATGCCATGTTACCTGAAAAGGGGGGTGACATTGGACAGCTCTGCATGAATGTGACAGGGAATCTCCTAAAGGCGTTCTTAACTCAAGTTTAGCATCCACGATAACATACCCTCGCTCCCATGCGCAGGACCTTTCCAGGCTGGTTTAACAGAAATGCAATAAAGGGGAAGAGGGCTGGGGCATGGGACAGCAGAACCAATGAACATCCTCCTGGAGCTGAGTGGAGTGAGGTGTCCAGAGGAGAGGTGGGAGGAGGGATGTGAGAGAGAAGGAGATGTTTCCATATCTAATATTTTAGTTACTTATCTGGTGTTCAGGTCACTCTGCTCACCAGGGTCATGATGTATCTTGGGGAAGTTTATTATCAGGACTTGTCATCAAGCCTTTCCCATCCACACAGGCCCCCAAATTCAAGCCCAAGATGGAGAGAGACATGAGGTAAACTGAGGCAGGGGAAGCATGGCTGCTGTGTGATCCCAGAAGGCCCATTCTAACCAGAGCCATGTGAACAGTCTCCCCATTGAATTGGATCTCTGAGAACACATGATATTCACAAGCAGAGGTCCTGGAAATTGTGGTTGGTACTGCAAGTCCCCTGTGCCAGTGTGGTGCCTGCCACTAATAAACACATCTGGACAACTAGTATCCCAAGCTTCCAGGCAGCCGTGGGTATGACTTTGAACTTCAGTAAATACTCTGAAGACCCAGCCATCACAGGGAACAGCCTCCAGCCTCTCAAGAGAGTTCTGGTCTCATCATGCCCTTTTCCTTTCTCATGAAGTCATGGTTATCTATTTGTCTGGTTGGACACAGAGTGAAACCACAGGCCCACGGAGGGAGACAAAGTGCAATTAACCAGAGGAGCGGTTTGTCTTTAACGCCAGTGACCTAAGCACGTTCCATTAGCTGAAGCCACCGAAGGCCATCATAGGAATGGAATGTCTCGACCCTCGTTTGATAATGGATGTCACAGGCGGTAAAGATTATTCAACTTTTTGAGGGACTTAATGTTGGGGATAATCAATTAAAAAGCATGATACAGGAAAAAATTCATCCCATAGGAAAAGGATAATATACATTCTTTCTGAATCAATCAAGAATAATTATTAGAATCTAATCAGTATTTTTCTTGTTGTTGTTAAGGCTATCGCTTAAAAACAATAGGAATCCACCATCAGATAAACATGAGGAGTACATCCAGAGGAAATTGAAACTGATTCTGTTCTAGCTTACACTAGGATCGACTAATTTCATTTTGTAGGGTCCCATTGCTTTGACACATGGCTGAATGAGATACAAAGCAACTATTTTAATAAAATCTAATTCTACAGGGAAAAAAGGCCATCATCATCCTAGATTTATGCTTCAGTTAGTGGGAGAATAAGTCTGACAGAGCCATTATATGTTATGCTGTATACATAGCTGTTTTCATCGAAGTTACTTCAAGATGTTTTCCTACCATAGCAATGGAAATTTAAAAAAAATAAAAATAGGGAATTGCTGCTATAAAATATATACATCGCAAAGGACTAATATTCTGCATTTTTCTTAAACCACTTACCATAAAGCCTTCATTTTTTATGACCAACTTGGTGCTGATTTCATGATTTGCAGCCAGAAACAACTGATTTCACAGCATCAGTCAGTCATGAATCTTAAGAACCTAAATTCTGAATCCTAAAGCAGTGCCCAGAGACACAAATGAGATTTCTCTCCACAAAGTGGGACTCGTGTTTGCAGTTTTGATTAAAAGGAACAAAGTTGAGAAACTGGCAACCGTGTCCTCCTTTTCTACTGTTTAGGGAAAAGTTTAAAGATTTTTTTCCAACTGTAAGCCATGATGAGGGTGGAGCTCTGGGAGTGGACCTGCTCAAACACTGTCACAGAGCCAGGACACATATTCCTGAGGAGGAGGGTGGCCCTGCCCTCTCTCAGGGAAGCCACCATCCATTTCATTGTGCTGTTCCCTTTAAGAAAGATACTGATGCACTAGAATAGGGTCCATGTGTTAGTGCTCGGGAAGGTGAAGTGTGTGTGGGGATTCTGATGAGGAGGATGATTGAATTAATGCGGGCTATTCACTCTGCATTGGAGTGGGGGTTAGAAGGTGAGGATGACCTTTCTGTCTTCAGAGCTCTCACTTCAAAAAGGAGAATTTGATTTCATCTGTGGCAGCCAGAAGGTTGTAGAGAAAAGTGCTTTGCAATTGAGAATGATTACCTGAATGATGAGGTCTAATGGTATAGGGACTACGAGGTAGGCCAGTAGTAGCATTAATAAGCACAGATGTGGTGACCTGAACCCGGGGGCCCAGACAGGAGCACAGGGTGAAGAGATGGAAACCATGAGTGTGCAGACATCATTCCAGATGCTCATACTGAAGTGGGAGAGCCTTGCCCCAGGCCAGTGGTCGGCAAACGCATTAGTCAACAGAGCCAAATATCAACAGTACAACGATTGAAATTTCTTTTGAGAGCCAAATTTTTAAAACTTAAACTTCTTCTAACGCCACTTCTTCAAAATAGACTCGCCCAGGCCATGGTATTTTGTGGAAAAGCCACACTCAAGGGGCCAAAGAGCGGCATGAGGCTCACGAGCCGCAGTTTGCTGACCACGGCCCCAGGCCAAAGGACACAATGGAGGACATACTCTAGAAATGATGACGAGAGGTGAACAAGGGTGGGTACACATGCAGACAAGATGGTTGGTATAAATTAACAGGGGATGAGGTAGGTGGTGTCTCCGAGGGGCAGAGAGGCAGCAAAGAGTTGAGACTGGCATGCCTTCTGAATTCTTTATCATGTGAGCAAGGGCCCTGAGCCCTAGGGACACAAGAGCAATGGAAGTTTTATAGCAAGAGGATGAGGACAAAGCATGGGATGTGAGAAGGTAAAGCTGGTGCTCTGGCTTGAGGGCTGGGGAAACCAAGAGGCCCTCTTAGAGCATTGGGTGCCTATGGCAGAATAGGCACAGGCACTAGCGGACTGCATTCCACTCACTTCCTTTGCATCAACTCTCATCCAGCAATACCAACACCCAGGTGTGACATCTATGATTACTTTGATTCTAGAAAATCATAACTCTGGGAATGCTGGGATAATGTCTCTTTCTAAGATTGCAAGTCACATCCAAATCCACAGGGATGGGCATTGATTCACATACTTCTAAGTACAAATACTTAGAAGGGGGTCGGATTCTCCAAACCAGATGTGGGCCCAGCTCATTCTGTGGAAAGCAGAGTTGCTTTCAGGAGCTACTCTAAGTAGCAGTTACGTTCCCTTTCCAACAGGCAGCCTGCACAGTTATTGATTTATTCTGAACATTCTGTAACACGGATGTTCAAAGAGACTAAATTGGGAGAAAAGTAGGTAAAAAACGGGGGCAAGTCACCGCGCCAACAGTTGTTTCTTGGCTTTCTGACGTTTGTCTCTGACTTGACTAAGTGCTCTTTCCCCCAAACAAAGAGACACAAATGCAGAAATGAACACTACTCAAAGAAAACCTAAGTTACATCCTGAGAAGCACCAACTTCAACCTGTCTGATCTTTCCGTTACACTGGACAGACGGTAGAATTTACACACTCAATCGACAGAAAGTAAGATGGCCAATATGGGCATCTGAATGCCGGAATTTAGAAAAACAGAAATTAGAAATAGCTGTATAAGTTATTGAGGTTTTCCTGAATACAATTCCATGCCAAACCAGCCTATTTCACTCCCAAAGCGTTGGGAGGACTCAGTCTAGATGGAATCACGAGAGAAACAACCTCATTCTAGTTTTTCAAATTTCAACACCTATTTACTAAAATAACAACTAAACCACCACCACCACCACAACAACAACTACACACACACACACACACACACATTCAGAGAAGGTCATGTGATAGGATTTGAGATTTAGGCATAAAGTCACTGCCTGATAGAGAATGTGTTACAGATACTAAGAGATGGCATGTACTGCCTCTCCACCTTTTTCACATGGCCTTAATCCAGCCAACTCCCTAGGGTTTACCCTCCAGCTCAGCAATTTACTCGCAGTGACAGCGTGAAGCAGCAGGAAGAACTGAGGCCTGGGTTTGGAGAACCAGAGCCCTAGTTCTATCTCTGCAGCTCACTAGTCACTGCATCCTGAGGGGTTCAGGTTGCTTCAGCCTAATTTTTAGGATCTCTTTCTCTTAGAAGTAAGATTTGAGTCATAACCTTGTCTTTTCACTTAGAAATAATATTTTCAAACATAATAAGGTCAACAACAAATTTAATATCTAAATAATAAATAAGGAAGCTATGTTCAGGATGCAGCAACATAAGTGACTGATGAATGATAAAGGAATCATATAAAATCAGACAGACTAAGATCACTATAAATTGGATTTATTGTTAATGTGAGATTTGTTTTGCATATAAATATAATTTGGGATACTGAAGGCAGAGGTAAAATTAATTAAAAAAAAAAAAAGGCCAGGTCAAGATGATTTGGGGGAGTTGGTGTACATGTGGCTTTTGTCATCAATGCTTTTTTTCTGCCTCCTTTCTTCCCACATATTGTCCAAGTGGCAAACGTACCAAGTGTTTGAATTCCGGCAATGGAGAGTGCCACTGGTTTGCCCTCCCTGATTGTGAAGTGCCCGAGGCAGGCGAGGTGGCAATGGTGGGAAATGCAAAGCCTTCCAGGAGTCTGAGCACCGAAGGAAGTAAACCTTCTCTAAAGCACTAGTTTTATGATAAGGCGACTTGGATAAAAAGCCTACCTACTTCAATTTAAAGCCTTACAACTGGAGGTCATTAAACCTGCATGAATAAATTCCAGAAGTTAAAAACCTATAAAAATCAGTCTAGCAAAAGAATCTGTTTTGCACACACTTTGACCATTAATCTGAATGCTCTTTAGCTGTCCAATACCACTTCACTCTCTCCTCTCCCTCCACCTCCTCCTCCCCCTCCTCCTCTCCCTCCTCCTTCTCCTCCTCCTCTTCCTTCTTCTTCGCATTGTTCCTTATCTTCTTGTCCCCCTTTCCCCTCCTCCTTCTTTTTTCTTTTATTTCCTCTCCTCTCCTCTCCTCTCCTCTCCTCTCCTCTCCTCTCCTCTCCTCTCCTCTCCTCTCCTCTCCTCTCCTCTCCTCTCCTCTCCTCTCCTCTCCTCTCTCCTCTCCTCTCTATCCTCTCCTCTTCTCTTCTCTTCTCTTTTCTTTCTTCTTCTCCTCCTCCTCCTTCTTCTTTTCAAGCTCAGGAGGCTTATAAGATATCTAGGACAAGGAGAGTCAAACCAGAGTAGGGCAGTGTCTGATCCATTTCACCCCTTCTTTCATGAAATGTTTAATGATTTAGGGGAAAAGGTACAGATGGAAGAAAGGAAGCTGAATGCTAGTAAACTAATCTAGTGGGAATGAGTGGCATATAAAAGAAGAGGTTCAGAATCAGCCTGTGTTTCCTAACACAGTCACTGGATTGGTAAATAGTCATCTTTCACTTATCCAATCCTAGGGATACATGACCCCATGAGGGCAGGCAGAATTGTAAGCCCCAATTTTTGGCAAGAATTTTAAGAAGCTGCCTTCTAATTTGCAAGCTGGCCTGAGATCACCATACCAGGACCAATATGCAGCAGAAGAAAGCAAATTGGAGCCCTAGGACAAACAGCCAAAAGTCTACCAGTTCCTCCTACAATAACGGGGAATTGTGCAAATGTTCTAGTGGGCCATTAAGTTCAAGACATCTTTAAATGTAATGGAGCCCTCCCTGAAAAATAAACAGTCAATAAGAAAGAAGACTCAATAGAGGAGAAGAGTAAAGAGGACAAACTACTCTGTAATCACTGGTGTCTTACAATAGTAATAGGCAATATTGTATAACTTCTTCATAATCATAAAATAATAGAGCATCATACAGTTGATGTCACCTCAGATTTTATGAAGTACAGTTTAATGCTATTTTTGGAGACATCAAGGACTTTTTCTTAAGCCTGAGAAGGCTTCAGACTTTCTCCTATAGGGTCTACAGATACCAGCAGAGTTGAAGAGGTGGAGTGGGGGTGCCAAGTAATTTCTCCTGAGACAATGTCTGTCTTGCGAGCTCACAGTTTTGTTTTGTTTTTAATTTCTTTATTGATTGTGGTATTTTAACTTCAATTTTTCAGTTGCGGATCTTTGTGGGGAGACTGATGCAAATCAGCTGACTTTGGGGGGCCTTTGTCTCCCTCAGTGCTCCTGTGAGGGGGCTGGGCGGGGAAGAAAGGGAAGAAGGCTTGGGTCTAGAAATGCTGTCAGTCCTAGTCTAATAAACCTCCCATAGGAAGACTCAACCTCATAGTTAAGGTGGTCATTATATTCAATTGTATTAAAAGGGAGAGATGTATTTATTTTTATTTTGTTTCAATTTGAATAAAAGGGGCAGGGTTTAAAAAACTGCTTATGAAAACATAGGCATTCAGAACACAGTTCAAACTCCCTAGGCAGGCACTGAGCCTTCCAGGATGTTCCTTGTTCCCAAGTGATCACCTTTCTTTGATCTGGATCCTTTCTGGACCACAGACGGCATTCTAACAGAACTTTCCACTAATGCTATTCTCTTTAACAAGAGATGAACATAACAATTATGTTCATCTCTTCATAATTGCATAAATCTCAATGATGTCCATCTTTTCTTTCTTTTTTTGTTGAGTTACTTGGTGTGACAGTGTCCATCTTTTTAAGTCCATTTTTCCTGTCACCTTTCCAATGGCAACGCCTTTTGATCCTCCAAGCTGGTCATAATCTCTGCCACCTATGAAAATCAACGGAGAAAGAACATACTTCCCCAACTCTCTTACAGAATTTATCTAAATTGTGTTGCAATCACTTATGTACCTGATATCTCCCCTACTAAACTGTAGTAACCTGAGACAAAGAGTTGTTTTTTTGTTTTGTTTTTTTTTTTTGCATCCTTATAAGGAAGACATCTCCCCTTAAGTCAAAGTCATGTCTGGGCCTTTCTGATAGAGTATGGAGAAGGGTCTGACAGCACTCTCCTTGCAAAAGGAGCTGGTCAGAGATTCCTCAGCAAGAACCCATTCTGAGGGAAGAAATTCAGACAGAGTACCTGATCTCTGTTAGAAAGCCATAGGCCTTGAAACAGAGCAGCAGTTCTACACGGAGTGAGCCTTCCCACCCCAGGAACTTGGTTTATAGTTACACGGCCTGGTGAGTTATTATAAAAACAGAAAGATGCTGTTGCTAACAATCCCATAAGATGCCAATATTAGATATGCACATGAAAAACTACTTTTGATGAGAGAGTGTATAGCTGGTCTTCAGCACACACAAGTGGGCTCCCATAATCAGTAACAAGAGGCCCAAGAGATGCGACAAACATGGAATAAACCACTAGAAGGTGTGACTGAAGCGTTCAGAACGCTGCGAGGGAAACATGGCTGGTTCCATGTGAAAGTTGGTGAATCTTCTATGATGTGTAAGCCTGAGTGTTAGACCTTTTAAAGGCATCAAAAATATTTGATATGATTTCAAGGGGTTGGGGAGGTAGGAACATTGTGAATTTTTGGCCCAGTGTGAGGCATAGACTGATGCTTTAGTATCTTGATGTCAGAATAGAGGACAGAGTTCAACTTTTACAAATATTTTCGAAAGAAGGACTTTAGCATGTACCTTCAGAATTACTGCAGTTAAAAAACAAAGACAAGATATTAAGTTGGTGCAACTATGGAGGCTGTTTGTTGTTGTTGTTTTGGTTTTAACTTAATGTACTGTGAGGCAAGGAATAAACATACATCTGATATACCTTAAAAATGTGAACAGATGATCTAGAATGCAGAGTAATTAAAAATAAAGCTGCCTTGAGAAACCTATCTTGAAGTGGCTACATAGAGAGAAAATGGAGGGATTTAATAAAAAAAGTGCCGATTAAGAAATTAGAGGGCTAGATTATGATAGGCACTTAAAAGACTGAGGTTTTGTCATAAACTTAATCTTAAGTATAATGTATATATATTTCCTGTTAATTAAACCTTTCTAAATCCAGACATTCCAAATACAGAATGAGTGAAGAAAGTATAGAAGTTAATTCTTTAGTATAGTAAGTTTAATTAAGAATATAGGTGGCTGAATGTGTTGCTGAGTAGTTTTGACTCAGACTAGTATCTCGAGCTTCACATTAGGTGGTATATTTTTAAAACAAAAGTAACATAAAATAGAAATTGTGATCCTTGCTTAGCTAACTCATAGAGCTTCAATTAGGTAGAATTGAATGAGAAAATGTAAATAAAATTTCCTTTAAAAAAATCACTAAAGACAATAGAAATATTTTATATCCACATTAATAGTGCCTAAAATCCAGTAGGTTCTCAATAATTTGGTTGACTTGAATAGTTATAGCTAAAAATAGCTACAGCTAAATGTGTTCTTACTGTGCATATCATGGGATACTGAACAAAGTTTATTGCATAGAATTATTGCACTTAAATATGGCATTGCAGGGATTTATGCTCAAAATTATACTGTAGCAGATGTCTCAGGTTGCTTTGTAAGTCAGTCAAGGTTCAATCTTGGCTGTAATTTTTTTTTTAGCTTCTAAACATGGATTTCACTATCTGCACTATGTATTAATTACCACTGAGCCAAGTTACCCAAGTGCAGTATGTATAGGGGATCATATTTTGCATTGTAGATCCTTAGCATATTATTCTACTTAATATTAAATTGATGTTTCAATGTGTGTAATCATCCATTACTAAATTACACAATTAAATAGTTTTACTCTGTATTATCCTATACCTCAGGTGATTCCAAGCATAAATGAATGAAATTGTAGTATTCATTCAATGATACTAATTACTCTTAAGAATATGGTGTCCCAAGAAATGTACATACACTTTGAATACTTATTAATTCCAATGGGTTATATCTGAAAAGAAAGAAACACCAATTGAACAATCAGCTGTTAAGTGTGTATACATTTTGGGGATACCTTGTATATTTTCACCTTGTCAAATGGAGAGAAAGTTGAGTACATAAGGAAGCTTTTTTTATTGAGTCCTTACTACGTGCCAGGCTCTGGGCTAAGGGCTACTCATGCATTATGTCTTTCAACGATCACAAGAACCCTATGAGTAAATACTAATACTATTCTCATTGTGCAGTCTGGAGAACTGAGCCTAAGAGAGGGTAAGGAATATGCTCAAGGTCATAGAGCTAATCACCTGGGTTCAATTCCAGGCTCTTCTGATTCCAGAGTTCTTTCCCTCAACTCCTTGGTTGCACTGCCTATCTGTCCATCTTTGTCACCTTGGTTCATAAAAGATGTGTGCCCCAGGGCAACCCCTTTAAATACAGAAGGTCTGGTCTTAGTGTTAATCCCCAAACTGCTATCAGTTAACATAGGATGGTGTCCGGAAGGCCTGTCCATTTCCCTCCAGGTGATGCAAGAGATAGCACACTTTTTTCTAAAAATGGAGAGATAGCATCTCACCTTGTTGATTGGGCGCCCTTAGGGGCACAGGCAGAAACATGCCACCTTGTCTTCTTTCCCTTTGAAGCCCAAAGCAGTTCACCGTTCTATGGGTAGAGCAGGACTGGTGGTGGGTGATAGAGTTTTCCACAGTTGATGGAAAGCGATATCGATATAAGGAAGTACTCAATGCCTCAACCTCCCACCCCTTCCAACTCCAGCCCAGAATTAGAAAATGAAATAACTTCTAACTGCTTGGTGTTATGCGTGACGTTTAGAAACAATTTGTTTTGAATGAAGTCATTGCAGGGTAAATGTAAACACTGTGCGATGGTAAGTCATAATGGATTATTAACCCATTAAATGGCCTCATTAATACATGAGATCCTTTTGCAACAGTTCCTGAAGGAAGCATTGCGGCCTACCCACATAAGGTTTCCTGCTGTGTTCCGGGGTGTGCTCTGCGGAGGGGATTCCAGTGTGCAGAAGGTCAAGTGGGCCAGCTCCTGCCACTTTCCCAATTCCAACCATAGCAGCTCTACTCTGCTCATAGCTTAGGCTCTGTATTTCATGTTGGGAAAACGCAAATGAAGAACAACAACAACAAAAGATTTGTAAAGTTTCTAAAAAATAACAATCACAAGTGTAGTGGGGTGAGTGTGAAATTTGTATTCAGCAAGGTCTAGGGCAGTACCTAATATAATAAAAATCATCATCTTTCCCTCAGAACAGGTTTGGATTTGGGCAGCAAGGAAGTGACATTTCTTGAAACCTACTGTGGGTCTGGTCCTGAGCCAGGTCTTTCATTTAATCCTCTGTGAGCAGACATTAGGCCCATTTTACAGGTGACCAGAAAGCTCACGGAGGTTAAATAATTTGCAGAGTTACAAAGCTGATGAGTGAAAAAGTTGGGACTCAACTATGGCATCCCTGGTCCTTAAAGGACCCCACTGTCATCTGGAAGATACGGATGAAGATATGGATTTGGAGACCAATGTAAGAGTGGGTACTTGAAGGCAGTAATCCAAGCTTTGCTACTTGGCAATGTGTACGATCACCAGCCCTGTTGTTTTTGCTTACAAAACCATATAGAAATTGTCTATTTGGGTCACTATCATTTTGTGGGGCCACTAAAAAGTGGAAACAGCTCAGATTAAACCAGGCCTCCCAGAAACATTTTTTTTTTGATGCTTGTAAAGGTATTCATTAGTATTGTTATTGGTATTAGTACATTCTTTATTATTTAAGCTGCTCTGTATGCCACAAAGAATGTGTTCAAAAAGCAATGAAGATGATTTTAATTTGACATTAGAAATGGATATCTCTGCAGTTATTTAAACAACAGTCTCTATGTACTGATGAGATATTTCCAGTATCTATTATTTAAAATATTGTAAAATAAAATATGTGATTAGGATCCTATTAAAAGTATATATTTACAGATGTTTTCTTGCATAGGAAAAATTCTGCCAAAAAGACACCAACCAGTCAACAGCAGTTCTCTTTGGAGATGAGGTTACTGGGGATACCTGTTTTCTAGATTGCATTTTTCTGTAACGTTTTAATTTTATACAATATGCATGGTAATACTTTTGCAGACTGTAAAACAATAAAAACATGCATTTATTGTCTTACTCAGGTTGTTCCCTGAAGATTCTCTGATTAAAATAACCCATAGCAACAGAACATTTCTCTTTGTGCAGCCATGGATGTGAAATATTTTGAGATACACTACAGACAATTTGACAATCTTGCTGATTTATTGCTGGGTGGGCTCTGACAAAAAGGGCTCCTTTAAAAATGAGATCTGAATATTGGCTATGGAGAAGATTCCAAAATAGCGTGGGCCAAATAAAAATAGCCTGAAAGGCTAGTTGTCAGTGAAATAGTTTCCGAATGATATTTTCATTCATCATAAAGACGTTGTTGGTGTTTCCTGATGATGCCTCAGGCTTCTTTACTCCTTGCTATGATGCTTGTCATTTGCTTTAAAAGTCCCTTCAGCAAAGACAATGAGATTTTGTGCATGTTCCTTAGTTTAAGCCCCACTATGGCCTTAGTCAGGAATCCAACCAACCAGAGGTCACAAGTCCTCTCTACAGAAAGTCCTACACCAGAAGTGGTCACTGTAAGGGTTTCTCCAAGCAATAGTTCAGGCAACGTCGGGCTTCACATAATAAATATTAGAAATGGGTTTTCATTGGTGAAATTGTTGCCTTCATTAACGTGAAAATATTTGTGTTCAACTTTATGGAATGGCTAAAATATGTCACAGACACTGCTCATAGCTGTAGAAACAACACAGCATATAGTTAGACCTGAGGCTCAAGCCCCTCATGCTTCTGTGCCAGAGACTGGGGTGCAGAATTTCTGCATTTCCCTCCATCAAGAATCCCTCCCTCCTTTCTTACAGACATGGTATACAATAAATCTATTAAAAAATGTTTGTTTGACATAAAGAATGAAGGATGAAAATTTATTTTAGTAAATTAAAAATACACAGGGTGGGAAAAGAGTAGGTTTATATTTGTAAGTACACAAAACACAGGGTTTATTCTTGTATTATTATTTATTAGCTATTATATTATTTTCCATGCAAATAACTGTAAACTTACTTTGCCACATCCTATATGTATATCTATATAGATATTAGATAGATAGGTAGATAGATGATAGATAGATAGATAGATAGATAGATAGATAGATAAAATATCCCCCATTGATTTCTCATGGCTATTGCAGAAATAGTACTGTGCAGTAAAAAATAAAAATCCTTCACTTAACAAATGATAAAACTGAGCCTCGGAAGCATTACATGCCTTTGCAAAGTCTCCCAGCAGATATGTACATGATGGAGCAAGAATCAGATCTTCAAATAGTAACATAATCCATTTAGCCCATACTAACACACAGGATTCAAATTGCACTAACCCTCAGTGTGGGAATATTTCTCCCCAGTGAGGCTATGCATAAAGTCAAAGATTCCTTGGGGTCCACACAATAATGATGTTTCGACTGGGAATGGGAAGAAAATAAATCTCTAAGAGTACGCATTCTATTAGGAAAAATCCACATCTTCATCTATATTGGCATGGTTGAAGATCTTTAGTTCCTTACGTCTCTATATTCTGTAATGCTGTGAGCACAAAAAATAATAGATTGTACTAGTATTAAGGAGAGTGTGCTGATAATTATGAAAAAAGGCAATGGTGAGTCAGATTATTAAGGTAATTGTGAAAAGGAAACACTTAAAATGGATTACTGTGACCAGAAAGGTGAACAAAATATACTTCATTGTAATGTGAAAGGCTAGATCTAAAGCCACTTGATGATCTATAAAGTACTTTATAAACGTTTTAAGTGCATTGTCTTGAATCAATTATACAAACTCCTAGTGCCTGCTATTACTCATACTCAAGATGTCAGAACTTTGGATTTTTAAAGGAGCATTTATCCTTTCCTAAAAGGTTGCAAAAGAAGCTTAAGTGGTGAGGAAATACCGCTGACACAGAAACTATTTTCCCTTTGGAAGTGATCAGGGCCACATGCTATTTGAGGGGGGCCTTCAGAAATCCAGGAAGATCTCTATAGCAGAGGTTTATCTTTCTGGGAAACTGCAAGAGTGACAGAGTCAGTTAACACGAAAAATGAAAATCATGAGCATCAAGCACCAACCACAGGGATACAAACTGTTAACCATGTGTGGTCATTTGATTAAAATGTATTTTTGCAAAGAAGAAAATTATATTCCAGTTTTTGGGGAAAGTATCCACCATAAATTATCCAACATCCTCACCTTCTGAAATAAAGCTCCTTGAATCTAAATAAGCCTTTATCTCCTGACTCTAGCCCATCACTATTAATACCAATCACTGTACTCTTTAGCATTCAGGGGCAACCGTGGGAGTTATCAGGGTACTAAATATCTACGGCTATTTTTTATTCCAAGGGTCTACTTGTGTTTATAGAGTTTGTTAATTTGTTTTATAGGTTCAGTTTGTTTGCTTTCTCTTTCATTATTAAGGTATTAGGGATCACTTTTCTCTGGGGTGAGGATATGTTCCTTCAAAGAATTTTTAACTCTTTAGGTTTGGTTCTTTCTAATCTGATAGTAGTTTAAGATGTAGAAAAGGTAAGAATATCACAATTAGGTAAGATAACCTTTAAGGAAAGAGGCATTTAAAGGAGGGTGGGTGGGGGGATAAGAGATCAAAGAACTTGTGTGCATATAAGCATAACCAATAGACACAGACAATGTGGGGGGTGAAGGCAGGGGCTGGGGGAGGCAGGCTGGGAGAGGACAATGGGGGGAAAGGGGGACATATGTAATACTTGCAACAATAAAGAATAAAAAAAAAGAAAGCCTCTCTTAAAAAAACAACAACAACACAAAACAATAATCAGCTCAGGACCTGTAGGCAGCTCACTCTTTGTTTCCCTTTTTTTGTTGTTGTTAAATTTTTTTCTTTTCTTTTCTTTTTGCCTTTTTTTTTAAGTCAGTTAGAAACCAAGTATTTTGCTCCAGAGTTTATGGCTGGGTTAATAGGTTGGGCTTGATTCTATTTCAATAAATGCACTGTTTTTTATATGGGCATTTCAAAGTACCTTATAAGATGTTCTTAATGGACATATTATTGAGTTGTTGAAGATGCGACAGAAGTCAATATCCACTGACTATCAAGTTTGCTATGAATGGAAATGAACTATGGTATTCAACCCATTTGTCCACCAATCAGAAGGACAATCATCTATAATGTCACTCACTGCAGGAAGCCTTCTGTGCCCCCTAGGCATGAGTGGGAGCTCCTCCTCCGTATTCCCACAACATCTTCCAATCTGTATTGTTGTTGCCTGTGCTGCATCCTATATAATAAAACCGTAATATGCAAATCGACCAGATGGCAGAATGACCAATCGCTATGGCACGCACTGACCACCAGGAGACAGACGCTCAACGCAGGAGCTGCCCCCCTGGTGGTCAGTACGCTCCCACAGGGGGAGCGCTGCTCAGCCAGAAGCTGGGCTTACGTCTGGAGAGCACAGCAGAGGTGGCCGGAGCCTCTCTCACCTCTGTGGTAGCGCTAAGGACCCCACAAGGAGCGGGCCTATGCCGGAAGTTGGACATCCCTTGAGGATGTCGTGCACCAGGCCTCTAGTCCTATATAATAAAAGGGTAATATGCAAATTGACCCTAACAGCGGAACAACCAGAATGACCACTCGACCAGTCACTAGGAGGCACACTGACCACCCCTAGGTCCCTTCTCCTGGCCATCAGGCTCTGATTGCCCGATGGTGAATGGGGAGCCAGGGGTGGATGGTGGGGATGTGGGTGGCACCAGGCCAAGGTCCCTGCCCTGCCGGTCACCCCACACACAAAGGGCGACCTGTGGCGGGGGCAGGGCCAGTGAGTGGGTGGGAATGGCCAACTTCTTAGTTTCTCTGCCTGGCCGGCAGGCTCTGATTGTCTGATGACGAATGGGGAACCAGGGGTGGGTGACGGTGGGGGGTGGGGCCGGCAGCTGGGGAAGATGGCCCTGATCGCAGGCCAGGCCTAGGGACTGTACCCACACACAAATTTCGTGCTCTGGGCTTCTAGTTTTATTACAATTGTCTATTTGTGTGTCTCCCTATTCAGACTGTGAGTTCCTGAATACCAGGACTGATGCTTCACTGTCTATCTCAGGATAGGTTCTGAGTTATGTCTGGTTGATTAATTAACCCATCAACTGATCACAGGCATGTGAAGGATTAGGACAGAGAGAATGAAGCAATAGAAAGCAGATCAAGTAGGGAAGGAGGGAATACATTCATATTAGAGGCCCAGTGCATGAAATTCATGCATGGGTAGGGTCCCTTGTGGCTGCCAGCTGCCGGCCGGGGCCGTCCTATGTTCTGAGCCGCCCCCTGGTGGTCAGCGCACATCATAGCGAGCGAGCAAACTCCTGGTCGGTCGAACTCCTGAGGAAACACTTTGCATATTAGGCTCTTATATATATATATAGATCTGTATCCCGCTGATAATGAAAAGTAAATATAAACAATGCTATGCAGAATCAGTTGAAGTTAGTAGGGAAAATAAAATGCAAAAAAGCAGTAGAGTAATGAGAAGGGTGAAAGAGATAAGAATATTTTCTTCCCAGAGTTTGAGCAGTGAAGGGAGCAGATAATAGGGATAAATTAGGCCCATTAACATGTAGAGAGGGCAGGAGATTAATGTTGTCTCAAAAAAGGTGGCAGTTCTGGGCTCATTCTTTAATTAGTGTTTAACAGAGAAAAGAAAATTGGGCAATTAGAAAAATAAGGACGACTTGGCAAAACATCTCCTGGAAAAAAAGCTTCGGAGGAGAATGAATATACATTAACCACAAGATTGGTCCTGAAGGTTGGAATATTAGGAAATTTGGCATGTTTGCTGAACACTTTTTTATGATTAAAAAGAGGAGTCTTGTGATTCTGGTAAAACATGCCCAAATTCTTTAATGCAAAGCCTGAATAAGCCCATATTTGGGACAGAAAAGCCCACTTCTTTTACTTCTCTGGAAAGACATGTGTTGTTTTTTCAGGTATCATGGTTCCTATCCAAGAGGACACTGGGGAAAGCCCAGGAAGAAAAGTCAAGGTTTGAAAAAATCCCTCACTTCAACGTGGCCATACATAGGTTCACACACACAAGACTACACGTCCTTGCTAGTCTCATACAAAGTGGAATTAGGTATGATGATTTTTCATGAACTACAGATATCAGTGCAAGGAAACATAATAATAATGGAGAGGGACACAGGTTTAGACATTAACTAGCTTGAAATCACATTCTGCCTTCACCCCTTCTGGGGTGCATAAATGTGAGTTAGTCATCATACTCTAGTTTGGAGTCTGTTTCTCACCTGTAGAAAGGGAATAGCAGAGCAGGGTGTGAGAGTGTTCAGATAGTGCACATCAAGTGCCTGGCACACTGAATGGAACATGACAGATTACTCAATAAATATCGGTTCCCTGTTTTTTTCCTCAAATGACAAAGTGGTTCTGATTAAATTTTCCAGTGAACATTTCATAAGTCCTCCCCTCCCCCAACACACACACACAAAACAGTGGTATCCTAGGAATAGCAAATTGGCTGTCACACTGCTTGAATCATTCAAAATACCTTCATGATAGCAGCTTAGCTTTCCAGATATATCCCAGGGAAGTCAGAAACACTATGGCTTAGTTGAATTAGTGCCTGGAGAGAGGGCAGGGAGCTCTTGGTGAACCCCTTGCCCTCTGCTCACAGTGAGTGGGAAGGGAATTTGTTCACAACTCACCTGTTCCCTGGTACCATTTTGGTCATGTTTTTTTCTAAACTGTTCAAGAGTCAATAGCCCTGTCTCCTTCTGTCATTGGCCTTGTCCTGTGGGACCATATCTAACCACATTCAACCTCGCTCTACTATCCGGACTAGCATAGTGTCCCAGGAAGGGCCAAGGCTACACAAATTTCTGACTTCAGATTCCAAAGACCCAACCGTAATATCTAAGATCATCAGCAAGGTGGTCCAAGCTACATCCAACTCTTCAGGTATTCTCCCTTCCTTTTCTCAATTGAAATGACTGCTCATCCCCACATTTTGCCCTTGCTTCCCAGGTACAGCTATGCTGATAACTTAATCTGAGAAAATCTCAGGAATATTTGCATTTCTTGAAATGGTCAAGATAGAGATCACCTTAGAAATGGTGGTTAAATTGTTCTATTAACAAGGATGTTTCATGACACAATCCTTAAGCCTCTTAAATTATCTTAGTCCTAACTCACTGAATTTAAGGATCATCTCTCCCAGATGCTGGCCACATGGCTAGATTAGACAATTGACAAAACATAACAGTGACACTTTCACTTTTCCAGAGTAAAGAGTTTTCCATTGTCCCTCTGAAGTATGTAGTTCTAAAGGACAGATTCACCCATTGAAGGGGAAAAAAATACCTGATGTTGGGCATATGAGAAATAAATCAGTAAACACAATAATGAGCAATGACATCATAGGCAATAAGCCTCATGGACATCATCAACATAAATCCTCTGCCAAGCACTTTGGGATAGGGTCATAAAATTAGTAAATTCAGCCACGACTGATGTTTTATATTTCAACTTCAGGAGAGACTATCCTGCTCCATCTTATAGCATTTTGCTTGCAAATTTGATTGGTTAAAAGTCTCACATTGAAAACTGAAAAATGCAATGTTAAAAAACATCAGATTAAGTGGCAATCTCATAAAGTGAAGAGAGGTGAATGTTAGGGCTTATTAAGCATAGGTTAGATGTGCCTAGCAAAGGCATAGTCCTGTGGTCGGCAAACTGCGGCTCGCGAGCCACATGCAGCTCTTTGGACCCTTGAGTGTGGCTCTTCCACAAAATACCACGGCCTGGGTGAGTCTATTTTGAAGAAGTGGCATTAGAAGAAGTTTAAGTTTAAAAAATTTGGCTCTCAAAAAAAAATTTCAATCGTTGTACTGTTGATATTTGGCTCTGTTGACTAATGAGTTTGCCGACCACGGGATAGTAATACTGTGTTGTATTTTAGCAGGGCTCAGCTTTCACTGATTTAACTAATTTAAACTCATTAATACTAATTTCTCTCACCTCCTCATGGAAACTATTGTCCAGAATTTAATCAATTTAAAAGCAATCCCCTTACTGAAGCTCCCTTATTCCTATAAATCTGAAAGAGCAAAGACCTCAAGCAAGGGTATGAGCAGAACCCCGCCATGATGTAACTGGCGAGCTCACTTCCTGGAGCACCATAGGTGCCCTGGTATCATGCTTGAATCTTAACAACGGTGATTCTATCCTGTACTCACCATCAGCAACACTTTCAGTAGCTTGTTGTTTTTGCATACCTTTATCCATGTGTATGAGTGGGGATAAGAGGGCAGAACATGCCTAAGCCATTGACACAGACAGTAGTGTGGTAGGCCGGGGGGTGAGGGTGCGTTGGAGGGGGTCAAAGAAGGGGGACATCTATAATACTTTCAACAATAAAGACAATTGTGTGTTTTTTTTAAAGAGGGCAGAACAATTATTACTGGAAGTCTCAAATTGTGTAGCATAAAATATCACCCTTCTCTAAATGTTTTCTCATAGTCATAGTATAAAACCTACTATGAGTTGCCACAGTCATATATGTTCACCAGGTGGGATGCATGTAGGGATGAGAAGGCCATGAGTCCATCCATAGTATAGGTTGGGAACTTATTTTTCTCTCAGACCCTATACCAAATAATTTAGGTGGTAGATACTAACAGAATAAGGGAAGCCTGGGCTCGGTCTAATTCAGTAAAATGGTAACATATCTCTAGTCTATAAAATGCAATCATGTAAACTAACATCTGATTCAATCACTGAGAGTTCCTTTATGATAAGCATTGAATGACAGAGTAAGAGACTGGAAGTGGGGCAGACTGGACACAGAAGTGCTGAAGGTCAGGGAGGTACTCGGTGGTGACTCAATGCAGACATCAGCTGAGAGAACAAAGTTGGGGCAGTAAATGATGAATTTTCTGAGAGGTAGCCAGCTGTGGTAGGGAGAGCACAGGCTTTGGAGAAAAACAGACTCAGACTAGAATTCTGGTTTCATTATAACTAGGTTTGTGATTTGGAAGAAATCACTATGTTTCCAGAGTCCCTTCTTTTTTTTTTTTTTCTTCTAATATGGTAATCACAATATATTCTTACACTGGGACTGTGAGCATTCAAGGTATTACATGCTGATTTCTTCCTACATAAGAATTGATGGGGACAGATTATTAGGAGAGGAGAGAAAGTAGCAATACATTATGATCCCAGTAGATAATATGTTCATTTAATCATTTAAACATGAAGTCTGCAAATTAATCTACTCTGCAGGTGAGTAATTTGCTAAGATTTGGGTATCCAGTAGAGAACAAAGTGGTTGGTCCCTGCCTTCAAACACACTATGATCTGAGCTGCCATTAACACATATATATATGATTAATTACAGGTTGTGCTAAGTGCTCTGAATAGAAAACCCAGAGAGAAAATGACAGGGTGTGCCAAGAAAAAATACATTCACAGAAACCTGAAAAATGAGTAGGTACTAACTCTAAGAGCTTAGAAAAGTGAAGTCTTCAGAGATGGGAAATAGTGTGTGCAAAGGATATACAGCAAAACAAAAGGCTAAAGGCTGTGAGTTTAGAAAGCAGCCAAGGAGTTAGAGACCCAAGAGAATTAGGCAGGAGCAATATTGTGTATGGCCTTAAAGATCATGTTAAGAACTCTTAAGTACACTGGAAAGCCACTGGAGTTCTTTCAAACAGAACATCCACATGATGCAAATTACCTTTTAGAGGGGAGAATATATTAGGGAGTGACAAAGGAGAAAGCAGGGAGAGATAATGCAGTAGTTCAGGGAGAGGTCATTGGCCTGAGGTGGTGGCACATAGCTTCTGAAATGTTCAGGAAGGAGTGATCATTGGCTGTTCCATCATCTGGGTGAAACGTTTCAACAGGAAACTCAAGGTCAGGCAATAAAGAGAGGAATCAAACCAAGTAAGAGACAGTAGGCATTGAGGTTGCTAGAAATTTGGCAGTTGTGCCATAGCCAAGCTAGTGTGGGCAAGAGCAAAGTAGGGTTCCATTTACTACCAAACCTGTTTAGTGCAAAGGAATAAAAATAAAGACAGTTGCGAAGTGCAATGTCTTATGATTGGATATCAGGTGTGGTGTAGTGTTTGGAGGTCACTAGAGTAAGGCACAAGTTCCTCTATGCTGAACTTTTTGAAACGGTAGCTTGGAATTCAGTTAATAGTCTATAAGTAGTCTCAGACACCAGGAAGAGCTGAACCAGCAGGTGCAAACAACTTCAGGAAAACAGAGGACCCAGCTGCCCCAGGGCAGAGACAAAGACACATTATTATTCTTTATTAATTTTTTCTGCATGGATGTTTTTAACACTCTCCCCATTAGGAAAAATGTATAATTATACAAATTTTACAAAAGGGATGCAAGACCAAATAGACTACAAAGAAAGGTATGCACAAAGACGTAATTTCAGTCCATCCCCTCCCCCCAAATAACATATTAATATTCGCTATACTGGTGTTTTGCCATTCCCTGTTTTATCATTATGTAAATCCACTCTCTCAAGACTATGGAGAGCTCTAGGTTTTAATAGGTCTGGTTCTTGTCTTCTACACAGTTTTGGGGTGGCTTGTGATCTTTGGTCCCCAACATAATGCTACTTCTAAGTTGTCAGCAAGATAATGAGCAATATCTTTCACATCATTCCACTAATACTGAGGGAATAAAAACACAGGTTTCCATCTCTGTTTGTTTTAAAAAGCAAAGAACTTTTTTCTTATCTGTTTTACATTTTTTATTTTCTAAATTGTTATGGGATTCTCAAAGAGATGTTCTGGTTTTCCACTCCGCTCAGATGGGCCATTACACTTGATTATCTCTAGAAGTCATTAAAGGCCAATCAGAAGGATTAAGACTATAAACTTTGTTGAAGTTGTCAGAATAAACAGATTCTATTCCTGCCCAAATGGAATCTTTAAGTGTACCTTTCAAATCTGTTGGATCAAGATATCACAAGCCAAAATATCACATGAATATATTCTATGCTGTTAGATCTTCTTTCTCTCCCCTAAGGCAAGAAAGTCAAATTTACAATGCTAATATTTCTCTAAAAAAGTTCTAAGTGGCACACTTTTCTTCAAATAGGCAACAGATTTGTCTGTCTATAAATATGCTTATAGTCCTATTGGAGTGGAAAAAAGAAGACATACCAAGAATTCAATGGGCGGACAATAAAACCCTGAGAGCATTCATACATTAGAAAGCCATTGTCAGCAACAGTCAACTGTTCTATTACATAATTGAGTTCAACAAACATTTACTAAGAGTCTGGAAGGAAGTCTGCTAGTTATCTCAAGGAATGCAAAATGATAAAGCCCCTGTTCTCAAGGCACTTAAAATACAAAAAACAAGAGAATATAGGTTTTCTTCATTAAAGCCATTTTAGGTACCAGAAAAGAGAAAACAGTTTGAACTTATATTTGACTTCCAATGTAGCTCACTCTTCAAAGCAGAAATTTGAAGTTAATTAAGTAAAATACATTCATATGTATACACCCACACTCCTACATACCCACAAGCATATATATAAGCACAAAAACTGATGCATAATTTATAAGTATATGTTATTATTAAGCTACATAATTATTAATAAAAGTACATATATAGACCGGCCAGCATGGCTCAGTGGTTGAGCGTTGACCTATGAACCAGGAGGTCATGATTCCATTCCGGGTCAGGGCACATGCCTAGGTTGTGGGCTCAATCCCCAGTGTAGGGTGTACAGGAGGCAGCCAATCAATGCTTCTCTCTCATCACTGATGTTTCTATATCTCTCTTCCTCTCCCTTCCTCTCTCTAAAATTAAAAAAAATACATACTTTTAAAACTATATATGTATATAACTTGATTCCCCCCCAATAAACAAATTGTTTACCTTTCATGTCAATAGTATAAATGGAACCTCAACTCAAGAATTTTTCTAATTATTTTATCCCCCTGCAGATATCTGCCTGGCTCTGGTTTTAAGCTATAATCTAAACACATGCAGACATGTAGGCACACACCTACCCTACCCGGCCCCCTGCAACCACTATCATCTGCATACCTTAGTTTGAAAAGTGATCTGTCACATAAAATAAAAATGATTTTTAAATCAAATAAAGCTAAAGTTGTGTCCAATTAAAAATACTTTAAAGCCTTGCAAAACTTAGTATATTTGCTATAAGAACAAAATCTCATGTTAATTTCTCTGTCTACAAAAATGGTGCTATTCCATGTTGGCCATCCATGGTACTAATATTCCCTGGGCATAATGAGGTAAGGCCTCCTGTTCTGAAGCATCAGCATGCACAAGGAGTGTCTGTTGAGGTATGCCAACTTTAATAATTTAGTATGTTGACTTGTACTTTCCACACAAGTACTCTTGTCTTAACAGCAGTATATACAGCTACAAAGCAGGGAGAAATGGCAATTGGCTGAGGGCACTAATTACACAGCCTTGACTTGAATTAAAATTGCTGAACAGCAAATGAGATTACCAGCCTAAAGACACCCTTAATTTAAATGTAAGGCTGCACTTATCTCATCTACAATGTAATTTTCCAGAGATGTAGGAAACTACAATTGTATGTTTTAATTCTTTATTGTTTAAAGTATTACATATGTCTATATGTCTCCTTTTTCCTCCATTAACCTCTCCCTGGCCACCCCCAATCCCCAGCACATGCTGACACCACCCTAGTGTCTGTTTCCATTGGTTATGTTTAAATGCATGCATACAAGTCCTTTGGTTAATCTCTTATCCCAGCCCCATGACTTCCCACCAAAGCTTGGCAGTCTGTTCGATGCTTCTCTGTCTCTGTATCTATTTTTGTTCACCAGTTTATGTTGTTCATTATATTCCACAAATGAGTGAGATCAGGTGATATGTATCTTTCTCTGACTGGCTTATTTTGCTTAGCATAATGCTCTCCATGTCCATCCATGCTATTATGAATGGTGAGAATTCTTTCTTTTTTGTCCATTCTACCCAAAGCAATCAATAAATTCAATGCAATCTCCATTAAAATACCAACAACATATTTCACAGACCTGGAACAAACTCTCCAAAAATTCATTTGGAATAAAAAAGACCCTGATTAGCTGCAACAATCCTGAGAAAGAAAAACAAAGTTGGAGAGATCACAATACCAGATATCAAGCTATATTACCAAACCACGGTTCTTCAAAACTGCCTGGTACTGGCACAAGAACGATATATAGACCAATGGAACAGAACAGAGGACCCAAACATCAACCCAAGCCATTATGTTCAATTAATATTTGACAAAGGAGGCAAGAACATACAATGGAGTCAAGACAGTCTCTTCAATAAATAGCGTTGGGAAAATTGGACAGATACATGCAAAAAAATGAAAGCTACAATTTTAATGGGTATCTATTGTTTTAAAATATAACTGAAGTCCCTGGTCCCTCCCTCTGCACCACCACCCCTTGTTTGATGTTGCTCTATAGGAAAGATGTGCAGATGGATGTAGAGGTCAGAATGAAAACATTCAGATCCTGTCTTCGTGGCCAGACATCACTTTGCATATCATCTTTGTAATAATTAAGAGCTGGCTATGAGACAAGTAAATGCCAAAGGAGTTGGGAGTGGGGTAGGGAAGAGATAAAAACCTTTTCCAATCCTGGAGCTATAAGAAATCTTAGAAAAGATAAAAACCCATCTCTCACCATTTGATTAATGAGGAAGCCCAAGGCTCACAAAAACCAAGTGATTTTTCCAAGAACACAGAGTAAGAAGGCAGCACTATCCAGGCGGGGGTGGGGGTGAGGCGGGGGGGGGGGTGATATTGTCTTGGGATTTGGAGCCAGAAAATCCATATTTGAATTCCATCTCTTTTACTAGGCCACTTACTATCTCTGAGGCTCAATTTTTATATTTGTCAAATGGAGAAGGAAATAATTCTGCCCTCAAAGGTCAGTGAGAATACACACGTGCCTCATTTATACAAGTGCTTAACAAAGATGCTTTGATTTTGGTCAGGGACTGCCTAAGAGCAGAACCCAAATGTCCAGATTCCCAGACTAAGTTTGCTACTTTCCCTGTCATCAACCCTGAGATTATAACCATGCTCTTATGAATCACACCAGGTACTTGGTGTATGTGTGAGTGGAAGGGTATTAGCAAACAAAAACATTTATGAATTGGTATTTCTTATTGGTTTATATGAATTAACACTCTATTTGTTAATAACCAATGTACTATCACTATTAAAAATACTAAGACATAAAATAAAGATCAAAGGCTTTTGTTTATGTTTGTTTTATGAATATTAAAGCACCTATAAAAAACAAAGCTGAATGTTGATAACTAATAACTGAGGAACAAACAGTAATTTCAAGATGAAGTTCCTCCTCATCAATGACTTACACTTCTATCTACACTTTACTAACTTACACACACACACACACATACACACAAACATACATACATCGCTGCATACATAGTACTCCTCCCCAACACATCCCTAGTAGTTTAATCATCCCCATCATTGCAGGACTGAGTAGATGCATGGCTGAACTACCAAGGGTACTTAAAATGTATATTTCTGAGAGTAGCAAATAAGAGGTGGACTCTTAGAACAGTTCTGTTTAATGAGCAGAAGAGAAATAAGTAAATAACCAAAGAGAAGACAGGAAGACAAGAAGGAAGGAAAACAGGAAGAAATTAAATCTTGATGGTCCTTTGGCAATTGAGTTCCATTTAAAGATAAAAATGAGGTGCCTTAGTAAATGTCAGGCTTGTGCAAGAGTAGAAACAACCTTGTATGAGAAGGAAAGAGTCTAGTTTCTAACTCTAGTCTTGCCAGTATTTAGTTGTATGACCTTTCATAGAGATTTAAAATTTCTGATACTTATCTATAAAATGAGAAAATTTCCTCATCTCTGTGAAAATGTGACAAATCAGGTTATCTCTAAAGTAGGTTTTGAAATTCCATGATTCCATGAATATTCACAATTGTAGGTAACATAAATCAATTCCTTCTTAAGATGAGAAATGCCTCTCTAGCCAGTGTGGCTCAGTGGTTGAGCATCGACCTATGAACCAGAAGTTCACATTTTGATTTTTGGTTAGGGCACACACATGGGTTGTGGGTTTGATCCCCAGTAGGGGGTATGTAGGAGACAGCTGATCAATGATTCTCTCTCATCATTGATATTTATATCTCTCCCTCTCTCTTTTTCCCTCTCTGAAATCAATAGAACTATATTTAAATAAAAAGATGAGAAACTCTATGTTTTCAATGTATACATTTAGGAGAGATTCATTAACCAGGTTGAGTTACAATAGAGACATTCACTGGGTCCTAATGCTTTGACTAGTTCTACTCTCTAGAGGGCATGTTTGGTTATATTTAACCATATTCGAAACTCCGAGTTGTTCTAAAAAAAAACAAACTAGGTATTGTTTGTAGTTGAAATACCTTAATCAGAGTGTCATCTAGTCACCATATTGTACATTGGAATGGTGAAATATACAAGTAATAATTCTATCTTCCCCAGGAGACACATTAATAAGGCATGTTTAGTTCTAAGAAGACTATTTATATATATGTACACTTCTTCAAATAGTCCTTGGTGGTCCAATCTCAACTCTAATTTGAATCAAGAGAATATGTCTGAAGCTGAGCATATACTAGTATTGTGTTTATATTTGAAACCAATGAGGACTAAAGGAAATGGTGAAGGAGGGTCTAAGAAGGGCAATTGAATTAGATGTGCGACCCACTTCCTTATCCAAATTAACTCAGTGCAGGGGCCATATCTCACCTGTCCTTAACAGGATTCCTGGTACTTATTAAGTCTGAAAAAATGCTTGTTAGGGGAATAAGGGCTACTAAATCCAGAAAGTAGCCAATAAGGCAGAGAGGATCTAATTGGTCTGAGATTTGTAGGAATATTGATATGAGAGCTCAGTAAAATCTCATCAAGGTTTATTTTTTTCCTTAACTAGTTACATATCTTCTATCTTTCTCTTTTATGGATTTGTCTGCCCTTTAAAAATATTGGCCATCTGCATATTTCTTCAAACAATGAAAGCACAAAAATGCTCATCTCCTAGTCTAGTAGTCCAGGAAAACACTATCTGATTTAACATTTTGAATAGTGTAAAGCATGACTATGAAAAATAATGTTTTACTAAAAGTTTTGAGCACTCTGTGCATCGAAAAGCCTGGCAGTCAATACACCAAAAACAGTTATAGCTGCCCTGGCTGGTGTGGCTCAGTTGGCTGAAAATCATCCCATGCACAGAGCGGTGGCCAGTTCGATTCCAGGTTGGGGTACATGCCCAGGTTGTGGGAGGCAACTGACTGATGTTTTCTCACATGGGTGTCTCCCTCTTCTCTCTCTAAAATCAATAAAAACATATTTAAAAAGCACAACAGTTGTAGCCCATGTTAAATGGCATGGAATAGCTGGCAGTCAGATCAGGGAAATCAGCTGACTCCTCTGTCTTCTTGCTGATTAGCTCACATACAAAAGAACAATCAATCTCAATGGCACAACCAGATTTCTCAGAGATGCACATCACTCCTGCAACAGAAATTCTGTAATTTAGAAATTAAAGCACCATACGAGACAGTGTTCTAGAGGAATAGACTTCACAAAACACAAATATTGGGCTTCCCAAGAGACTACCAGTTTTCAGAACCTGTGGTAGCTCCGGTATTATGTTTAGTCACTGACATCGCTGTTAAACTAAGGAGCCACAGGGAAACAACTTGCTTATTGGGGGAATAAGAGCTACTACATCCAGAAAGTAGCCAGTAAGGCAGAGAGGATCTAATTGCTCTGGGATTTGTAGGAATATTGATATGAAAGCTCAGTAAAATCTAATCAAGGCTTATTTTTCCCTAAACTAGTTACATCTACTAGTTAAGATATATGGCCAGATCTTATAAGCATTAATGAGATTTACCACCAGGATTTCCCCATCCATGGAAATCATTCCTGATTCCCCTGACCTCAAAGTTTTAGCTAAGCATATGCTTTGCATGAAGGCTTGATCCCATGACTACATCTTCTGATTAAGTGAACGATTAATGAACAAGCAAACAAACCCCTTCTGATTTAGTTCTTCTTAGTACAAAGGCTCCCTATTTGACATTACACTTCCATTTGAAAAGTTTGCTTATGGTTTGGCAGAACTACACATGGGCCTAGGCCTAGGAGTCTGTAGATATAGGTTTGCATGATCTTTGCTAATTTATTTTCCTTCTCAAGTCTGAGTTTTCTTCTCTATGAAAGACTGAGGCATGGATGATTTGTTGCTGAAGGTCTTGGAAATCTGAGGTATGACTGCTCCCGGGAGGGCAAACCTAGATGATTGCTGGCAAAATCTAAGGGTCCTGTGGGTGATGAGATGGTAGAATACATGATTTTATAAGCAGTAGGAAGAAATCAAAGATTTGACTCAGATGTCTCTCGTGGCTAGCTCAGCTAGAGTTAGGAAGAGAGGCTGACAGAGAAACTGCTTCCAATTAATCACAGCAGAGAAATAGCCCTCAGTGTTGGTAGAAATATCTCACCAGGCCTGATAGCATTGTTAACTGAGTCAGTTTAATGAAAAGCTATACCAACACAGGACACATTATGTCAGAATGTTTTTCTAGTTAGTGCCTATGTTAGGCAGAATAATTGTTTTCCCTCTCTCAAAGATAGCTACATCCTAATCCCCATAAATTATGATATGTTACCTTACGAAGCAAAAAGGACTTACAGATGTGATTAAAATAAAGATATTGAGATTGAGATATTGCCCGGATTATCCAGGTAGGCTTTATCTAAACCATAGCCCTTAAAAGCATAGACTCTTTCCCAGCTGCAGAGAACCAGAGAGATGGTAATATGGGGAGAACTTAGCCCACTGTGGTTAGCTTTGAAGATGGAGAAAGGGGCCATGAGCCAAGGAATGTGGGCATCTTATGAAGCGAGAAAAGGTGTGGAAATGGATTCTCCCCTAGAGACTCCAGAAGGAATGAAGCCCTGTCAATGCCTTGATTTTAGCCGATAGTACCTACTTTGGACATCTGACCTCCAAAAATGTAAGACAAATGAATTTGTGCTGTCACACAATTTGTGGTAGTTTGTTACAGCAGCAATAGGAAACTAATACTGTGTCACTGGCTGAAAGTGTCAGGGGATACTTGGAACACTGTCAGGCAGTTAGCAGAGGTGTCTTTGCACTCACAAAATTTCTTATTTTGCAACTTCTGTTCCTTGCCAGGATCCTCAGATTAACATATTCTCCTTAACAAAATTCAGACTCAGGAAAGGACTGGAAACATTTCCACTAGATTATAAGTATATAAGTAACTGATGCCAGCTTCAAATATACGATTTGCATTTTATCACAGATCAAAGCCTTAGAATAAGAGACGAACTTCTAAAATTTGGTCTTCAAAGAGAAGCCAGCGATAGAAAGAATGGGGCGGGGCAGGAGCTCTTCTCAGGATTTTGGAAGTATTCCACAGGCAGGTACAAACTCTTTGTCTTTAAGGCTACATCTGGACATCCTGTAAATGTCTGTTGTTCTGTGGTCTTGACATCATACTCTGTCCAATTTAGTGATCTTAATCATGTACTATATATTGTCAATGAAAATTTAGGAAAGAAAAAATGCACATTGGGGGCAAAAGGAATGAAAATGAAATGAAAGGAAAAGAGGGTTTTATTTTAGTGTTCAAACTTTTCAAAGATGTAGGCATTCAAGGTTTTAAAAACTGAGAGGCATCTGCGATAACGTGAAGCATCATTTTCTCTTTCATTCCTACCATCTGCCCCTTTTCTCTCTCTGTTCTTTCTCTAGTGAGGCTGTCTTTCTTGTTTTTTCTGCCTTATGCCCTGCCCTTTGCCTTGAAAAGTTTGCTGGTAGCCAGAGGCCATATTTTATTCCATTACTGCACTCAGATCCTTGGGCTAGACAACATAACACTTAGAAATACAAAAATATTTTCCATAAGACAAAAGCGAAAGGCGCGATTTAGAAAAGTCTTCCATTTCCACGTGCAGTAGAGAGGAGCAGCATACGTAGCTGATTTATAAACCAAACCAGAAGTGTGTGACAGCACTTTGTTATATGGTGTGAATAAAACTTAACAAATTACTATTTAGCCGACGATCTTCGACTGTGTACTATTTTTCATCGCTGTATCTTTCTTCACCTCCCTCCTCCTGCGTTATAAATTAGCACCATTTCCTGGCACTTTTCAGACACAACAGATGTAATGCTATCAACATTCTGATAATGCTGAAGTCACCGTGAGCTCCAGGCATACTGTTTGCTGCCAGAGATCTGATGTTTTTATTATAAGTTTCTCTCTTTCTCTAATGTATTGGACCATATGAGATATATAACGTATATGTTACATAGAAACATGCAAGCTACAATACCAATTGCTGGCTGGACCATGAACCAAAATGAACAAATGGAAACATCTGCTCACCTTCTAAAGCCATTAATGAATAAAGAAAGCATTTTCAAAATCATCAGGACTACACACCATCATCACTACTGTTTTTAATATCTTATCCATTTAAGTTATAGATGCATCGGATTAGTACTAAAGCAACATTCCACCAACAACCATCTTTTCTAGATGCCTGGTGACTTGTTTGGTGCTAACCTTGAGTCTTATTTTATAGAATGAATGGCTAATAAAATTGCAGGAGTCTGAGGAGGAAAAAAAGCACAGATGTGTTGAAGGCCAACCCTTCCCCCCAACACATATATACACAAAACAGATTTACCCTAATTAAAAAGTATACAACAAGCCCAGCTGGTATGGCTCAGTGGTTGAGCATTGACCCAGGAACCAAAGAGGTCACTTGTTTGATTCCTAGCCAGCGCACATGCCTGGGTTGCAGGCTCAACCCCCAGAAGGAGGCGTGCAAGAGGCTGCCAATCGATAATATTTCTCTCTCATTGATGTTTCTCTTTATCACTCTCCCTTCCTCTCTCTCTAAACATCCATAAAGAAAAAAATTTTGAAAAATAGTACTATAATGAAGCGGGCCCAGCATCAAAGAAACATGACTGTCTACATATCCCCTTCTCTACCCTCCTCCCCTGCCTCAGGAACATGCAAAATATTTTTCACAAGTGGCAGAAAGTGAATAATTTTAGGCTGCAATACAAACATTCTTCATGCGTTCAGACATTCAGAAATGTAACCATAACCTAACAATAGCGATGCTTATGCCCCACCCCCACTCCATGCCACTGTACTCAACCCACCAATCACCAGAGGCCATTCAGAAAGATACCCTGGATACTGCATTGTACTGCACTGGGCAGGGATATGCAGACACACAAGGCATAATCCGTGATGCCAAGGCCTCTGTGTGAGAAGAACAATGAGCATAGGCTACTAAAGGTCCAAACCAGTTAAATAGGAACGTAGTCCTTCCCTACATGAACTGCTGCCACTCCATATAAGATGCATTTTCAAACGAGGGACATGGGCAAGAAGCAAAAACAATGAGTCAAGATGTGTCCAGCAGCAGCTGACAACCGTTTTAAAAGGGAAATGTGACTATGCTAACATCTTTCTTTCTAAAGTGGTTACTGGTGACAATTCAATTTCTACAGGGATGGGGGGAGGAGGGAGAGAGAAGTGGCAGAATTGGCCACAATCTGGATTTTGTCATCTACCAAGGCTGAAGGGAGAGCAACAGTGGGGGCTGATATACATTACAGGATGGTTGGCTCACAACAGTTCCTATCAGCGGGTTCAACATCAAATCATACACTATCTTCATTTATTTAGCTTGCGCTGCCAGCAGCTGACGCAAGAGGCAAACCAAGGGAAATCATAATAGAACTGATATAAATAAACCTTAGCAAGTTAATAAGGTGGAAAGAGCCTTGGGAGACCTGCACCAACCCCAGGTTCTGCAGCCAGTGGCAAGGCAACTCTCTAGGCCCCAGTAACACCACGTGCCCAGTGAAGATGTTCTCCAAATGAGGAAAGTTAAATAGGTCACTCTTCAACCAAAAGGATTCAGTGGACAAATAGGACTGAGAAACTCTACCATCAATGTTACTTGCTGCCCCGCCCCTTCCATTCCCACTTGAAGATTCACAGTGCAATTAGCATCCGCAAGACTCTGAAGGATCCTGTGGAAAATCTAGTCCAACCCTGGAATTTTGCAATCTTTATGATCATCAAACTCTCATACTATTACAACCTCTGCTAGATAGTTTCTGAAATGCCTCCCAATGCCCCCTACTTCCTGATTTTCATGCACTTGTGTAATCTTTCCCCTTGAGAGTGGGCTGGACCTAGCAATTAGCTTCTGATGAATAGAATACAGCAAAGGTAACGAGATGTCACTTCCATGACTTGGTTGTACATTACCAAGCTCACAGATACAAAGAACCAATTAGTGATTGCCAAAGGGGAGGAATGGGGATGAGAGAAATGGGTAAAGGGAGTAAAAAGAAAAACAAAAGTTAAAATTTAATAAAAAGAATTAAAGTAGTTCCAGTTGTACAAAGAAAGGCATATTTGGCAAAAATTGTCATCTTGTAGACATGTCACAATAACCAAATTTTTAATTAATGTTGTTTGGTCAGTTTTTTCTCCTTCGGAGATAAATGATCCTACATAATAAAAGCCTAATATGCAAATTGTCCCCTCAGGCGGTTGTTCCACTGGGAATTTAACTGCTCACTATGATGTGCGCTGACCACCAGAGGGCGGCACGGAATATGGTGTGGATCAGCCACAGGGTGCTGGCAGTCAGTGGCAGTGGAGGTGCTGCCAGCCCCAATGGGCCCCAATGAGAGTGGGACCACGGTGGGATGGTGGAGCAGGTAAGTGGGCAGCGCCAGGCCAAGGCAGGTGTGAGCAGGGGCCCAATCGCCCCATAGATGGTGACTAGTCCCAAACGACTGCCCCAAAGGTGGGATGGTGGAGCAGGTGGGGGGTGGTGCCAGGCCACAATGGGGTGCCAGGCGGGGCTGCGGAGCTGTGAGGCTGGGGGCACAAGCTGGGGCTGCGAGCCTGGGGGCACAAGCTGGAGCCGATCCCTGCAGGCCACCCTGAGGGACCCCACCCATGCACAAATTCATGCACCAGGCCTCTAGTATTCCAATAAAAATGCTTCACAAATAATAAAAATAACTAGGACTCCCATGTTCTTTTTTAAAAACATATTTTTATTGATTTCAGAGAGGAAGGGAGAGGGAGAAAAAGATAGAAACATCAATGATAAGAGAGAATCATTGATTGGTCACCTCCTGCACACCCCGCACTGGGGATCGAGCCCACAATCTGGGCTTATGCCCTGGCCAGGAATTGAACCACGGTCTCCTGGTTCAGAGGTGGACGCTCAACCACTGAACCATGCAGGTCGGGCTGATTTCCATTTTCTTACCACTCCTCTTGCCTCTTGCTGTGTTCATGTGTGAGCTGACCTGTGGAGCAGCCAATTTGACAATAATTGAGGGTGGCCTCTGGTTGACAGCCAGCAGGCAACTACATTCTTCCAACAACCACATGCATGAACTTGAACCTGAGTCCTATCCCAGTCAAGACTTTAGTTGATGGTAGCATACTGCTAACACCTTGATTGCAGCCTTTTGAGACACCTTGAGCTACTGGGTCCAGCTACCCACACGTGAATCCTGACTCACAGAAACTTAGATATAATAAACATTGTTGCTTTAAACCTCTGAGTTTTGGGGTGATTTGTCATACAGCAATTAGCAATGTTAATACAAAATCACATAGAACTACCCTATGGGAAACCATTTTGAAAGTGCTGACAAAAATTTTTAAGGTTATTTTTTTACATACCTTTTAAATGTATGAGATAAAGCAAATCATTTGCAAACAGATTTTCCTAATCACATTAGGGAAAAAAATTGCATAAGCATAAGCCTCTAACTTATATAAATTCAACTGTCGCTAAATTTAAATGATTAAACCAAGATTCTTCTTTTCATTGTCAATAAGAAAGAATCTACAAAACAAAGGTAATGAAAAGACAGGCACATAATTTTCAAACTCTTGGATATACCCCAATCTATGGGGGTGCTCATTGCAAACTCAAACCTATTTATTAAGGCAGGTCCTCAAAAGACCTCATGTCCACACATATTCAGACCAGTTTAAGTCTCCATAACAAAACTCAGTATTTAAAATACGTTTCATGAAAACTGCTCTCCTTCTAATAGACCCTTTATCCAAGTAAACCTTGTAAATCATCAAAACCACTCTGTCACATGAAACTGATTCTAGCCCTAGCCAGTTTGGCTCAGTGGATAGAGCATTGGCCTGTGGACTGAAGGGTCCCAGGTTTGATTCCGTTCAAAGGTGCATGCCTGGGTTGTGGGATCCATCCCCAGTGCGGTAGGCAGCCGATC
>NC_137782.1:124369115-124550188 GCF_963455305.1 Plecotus auritus
GATAAAACATCACTGATGAGAGAATCATTGATTGGCTGCTTCTGGTACACCCCACACTGGTGATCGATCCCGCAATCCGTGCATGTGCTCTTGACTTAAATCAAACCCAGGACCCTTTGGTCCGAAGGGCAACACTCTATCCACTGAGACAAACCAGCTAGGGCTACTTTTAATTTTTTGAGGTACATTCATACTGTTTTCCATTTTCCATAATGGCCATACCAGTTTATATTCCCAGGAACAATGTACTAGTGTTTCCCTTTCTCATCATCCTAACCAACAATTCCTTTCTTTTGACTTTTTGAAAATTGTCATCCTAATAGATGGGAGATAATATCTCACTGTGGGTTTTATTTTTTTTTGTGTGTGTGTGTGTGTGTGTTTGTTTGTTTTTTTAATCCTCAGCTGGGGATATTTTCCCCATTGATTTTTATTTTATTTTTTTCATTTCTTTTTTAAAAATTTCCTAATTGATTAAGGTATTACATATGTGTCCTTATTCCCCCATTACCCCCTACCTCCCATTTATGCCCCCACCCCCCTGTTGTCTGTGTCCATTGATTAGGCTTATACACATGCATATAAGTCCTTTGGTTGATCTCTCCCCCTTACCTCCACTGTCCCCTACCTTCACTGAGGTTTGTCGTTCTGATTGATGTTTCTCTGTCTCTGGATCTATTTTTGTTCATCAGTTTATGTTGTTCATTATATTCCACAAATGAGTGAGATCACGTGATATTTATCTTTCTCTGCCTGGCTTATTTCACTTACCATAATGCTCTCCATCTCCATCCATGTTGTTGCAAATGGTAAGAACTCCTTTTTTACTGCAGCTTAGTATTCCATTGTGTAGATGTACCACAGTTTTTTAATCCACTCATCTCCTGATGGGCACTTAGGCTGTTTCCAAATCTTAGATATGGTGAATTGTGCTGCTGTGAACATAGGGGTGCATATATCCTTTCTAATTCATGTTTCTAGGTTTTTGGGATATATTCCTAGAAGTGGAATCACTGGGTCAAATGGGAGTTCCATTTTTAATTTTTGAGGAAATGCCATTCTGTTATCCACAGTGGCTGCACCAGTCTGCATTCCCACCAGCAGTGCACGAGGGTTCCTTTTTCTCCGCATCCTCACCAGCACTTGTCATTTGTTGATAATAGCCATTCTGACAGGTGTGAGATGGTATCACATTGTTGTTTTGATTTGCATCTCTCTTATGATTAGTGACTTTGAGCAAGTATTCATATGTCTCTTGGCCTTCCTCCTGTCTTCTTTCGAAAAGTGTCTATTTAGATCAGTTGCCCATTTTTTGATTGGGTTGTTTATCTTCTTTTTGTTAAGCTGCATGAGTTCCCTATAAATGTTGGAGATTAAACTCTTATCGTTGATATCATTGGCAAATATGTTCTCCCATGCAGTGGGCTTTCTTTTTGTTTTATTGATGGTCTCCTTTGCTGTGCAAAAGATTTTTATTTTGATACAGTTCCATTTGTTTATTTTCTCTTTAGTTTCCATTGCCCTAGGAGCAGTATCAGTGAAGAAATTGCTTTGGCATATGTCAGAGATTTTTCTGCCTATGGATTCCTCTAGTATTTTTATGGTTTCCCATCATATGTTTAAGTCCTTGATCCATTTTGAGTTTATTTTTGTGTATGGTATAAGTTGGTGGTGTAGTTTCATTTTTTTGCATGTATCTGTCCAATTTTCCCAACACCATTTATTGAAGAGACTGTCTTGACTCCATTGTATATTCATGCCTCCTTTGTCAAATATTAATTGAGCAAAGTGATTTGGGTCGATTTCTGGGTTCTCTATTCTATTCCATTGATCTATATGTCTGTTCTTGTGTCAATACCAGGCAGTTTTGAGAACAGTGGCTTTGTAACACAACTTGATATCTGGTATTGAGATCCCACCTACTTTGTTTTTCTTTCTCAGGATTGCTGCAGTTATTTGGGGTCTTTTTTTATTCCAGATGAATTTTTGGAAAGTTCGTTCTAGGTCTGTGAAATATGCCTTTGGTATTTTACTGGGAAGTGCATTGAATTTATAGATTGCTTTGGGTAGTATGGACATTTTGATGATGTTGATTCTACCAATCCATGAACATGGTATGTTTTTCCATCTGTTTATGTCTTCCTCTATCTCTTTTTTCAGTGTCGTGTAGTTTTCTGCGTATAGGTCTTTTACCTCCTTAGTTAAGTTTATTCCTAGGTATCTTAATTTTTTTGGTGCGATGGTAAATGGGATTGCTTTTTTAGTCTCTCTTTATGTAAGTTCATTATTGGTGTATAGAAATGCCATAGATTTTGTGGCATTAATTTTGTATCCTGCTACATTGCCAAATTCATTTATTAAGTCTAATAATTTTTTGATGGAGTCTTTAGGGTTTTCTATGTACAGTATCATGTCATCTGCAAATAAGAACAGTTTTACTTCTTCTTTTCCAATTTGGATGCCTTTTATTTCTTCTTCTTGTCTGATTGCAATGGCTAGTACTTCCAGCACTATGTTGAACAGAAGAGGTGAGAGTGGGCATCCCTGTCTTGTTCCTGTTCTTAGGGAAATGGTTTTAGTTCTTGCCCATTGAGTATGATGTTGGCTGTGGGATTGTCATATATGGCTTTTATTATGTTGAGGTATGATCCTTCTATTCCCACCTTGCTGAGAGTTTTTATCAAGAAAGGGTGTTGGATTTTGTCAAATGCTTTTTCTGCATCAATTCATATAACTATGTGATTTTTATCTCTCAATTTGTTTATGTGATGTGTCACGTTTATTGATTTGCTAATATTGTACCATCCTTGCATCCCTGGGATAAGTCCTACTTGGTCATGGTGTATGATCTTTCTGATGTACTGCTGGATTCAATTTGCTAGAATTTTGTTGAGGATTTTGGCATCTATGTTCATGAGGGATATTGGTTTGTAATTCTCTTTCATTTTGTTATCTTTATCTGGTTTTGGTATTAGGGTGATGCTGGCTTCATTGAAGGAGCTTGGAAGTGTTCCTTCCTCTTGAATTTTCTGGAATAGTCTGAGGAGGATAGGTTTTAGTTCTTCCTTGAATGTTTGGTAAAACTCCCCTGTGAAGCCATCTGGCCCTGGGCTTTTGTTTGCTGGAAGCTTTTTGATGACTGCTTCAATTTCTTCCATAGTTATCAGACTATTGAGATTTTTAGTATCTTCCTGAGTAAATTTTGGAAGGTTGTATTTTACTAGGAATGTGTCAATTTCTTCCAGGTTGTCTAGTTTGTTAGAATAGAGTTGTTCATAGTATTTTTTAATAATCCTTTTTATTTCTGTGGGGTCTGTTGTTATTTCTCCTCTTTCATTTCTGATTTTGTTTATTTGGATCCTCTCTCTTTGCTTCTTGGTGAGCCTGGCTAGAGGTTCATCAATCTTGTTTACCCTTTCAAAGAACCATCTCTTGGTTTCATTGATCTATTGTGTTGTTTTTTTTGGTGTCTATGTCATTCATTTCTGCTCTGATCTTTATTATTTCCTTCCTTCTGCTCACTGTGGGCTTTTATTGTTTCTTTCTTTCTAATTCTTTGAGTTGTTGAGTTAGATGATTTATTATCATTTTTTCTTGTTTTCTGAGGTAGGCCTGTAGAGCTATAAACTTCACTTTTAGGACTGCTTTCATTGTGTCCCATAGTGTTTGCATTGTTGTGTTTTTATTATCATTAGTCTCCAGGATGTTTTTAATTTCTTCTTTGATCTCATTGATAACCCAATCATTGTTTAATAGCATGCTATTCAGCTTCCAAAGGGTTGAATTTTTCTGAATGTTTTTATTGTAGTTTATTTTTAATATTATGCCATTGTGGTCTGAGAAAATGCTTGATATTATTTCAATCTTTTTGAATTTGGGGATAATGTGTTTGTGACACAATAAGTGGTCTATTTTTGAAAAGGTCTCACATGCACTTGAGAAGAACGTATATTCCATGGCTTTGGGGTGAAATGCTCTGAAGATGTCAATTAATTTCATCTGATCTAGTGAGTCATTTAGAATTGCTGTTTCTTTGCTGATTTTTTGTCTAGAGGATTTATCCAGTGATGTCAGTGGTTTATTAAAGTCCCCTACTATGATTGTATTGTTGTTGATCTCTCCCTTGATATCTTCCAGGAGGTTTTTTTTTTTTTTTTTTTTTTTAATGTATTTGGGTGCTCCTGCATTGGGTGCATATATGTTTATCAGGGTTATATCCTCTTGTTGTATTGATCCCTTTATTATTATGAAGTGGCTTCCTTATCTCTTGTTATGGCCTTTACTCTGAGGTCTATTTTGTCAGTAATAAGTACTGCTACCCCCACTTTTTGTTCATTTCCATTTTCCTGAAAGATGTTTTTCCATCCCTTCACTTTCAGTCTGTATGAGTCCCTTTTCCTGAGGTGGGTCTCTTGTAGACAGCATATATATGGGTTGTGTTTTTTTATCCATTCAGCCATTAGATGTCTGTTGATTGGAGCATTTAGTCTGTTTATGTTTAAAGTTATCATTGAAAGATACTTATTTGTAGCCAATTTTATTTTTTGTGTCTGTGTTCCTTCTTATCTTTTTATTTCTTCTTTTTACACCAGTCCCTTTAGCATTTTTTGCATTGCTGGCTTGGTAGTGATAGACTCCCTTATCATTTTTTTTGTCTGTGAAGCTCCTTATTTCCCCTTGAATTTTGAATGATAACCTTGCTGGATAGAGTATTCTTGGATTCAGTCCCTTGGTTTGCATCACTTTGTAAATTTTCTTCCATTCTTTTCTGGCCTGATGTGTTTCTGTTGAGAAAGCATTTGATAATCTATGGGAGCTCCCTTGTATGTAACTTTCTGTCTCTCTCTTGCAGCCTTTAAGATTCTCTCTTTGTCCTGAATATTTGCCATCGTAATTATGATGTGTCTTGGTGTGGGTCTTTTTGGGTTCATCCTGTTTGGGACTCTCTGTGCTTGTGTGACTTTTTTCTTTGCCACATCAGGGAAGTTTTCTGACATTATTTCTTCAAATAGTTCTTCTAACCCTTGTTCCTCTTCCTGTTGTTCTGGCACCCCTATTATTCGTATGTTGCTTCGTTTCATGTTGTCCCATATCTCCCTTAGGCTCTCCTCCTGTCTTTTAATTTTTTCTCCAGTTGCAATTCAGTTTGGCTGTGTTTTGCTTCCCTGTCTTCTAGTTCACTAATTCGGTACTCTCCTTCTCCTAGTATACTGTTGAAACTTTCCATGGTGTTTTTTATTGCAGCTATATCCCTCTTCATTTCTTTTTGATCCTTACATAAGGTGTTGATTTTTCTTCCATGCAGTTTATGAACTCTACGACCCTTGTTATGAATTCTTTTTCTGACATAGTGCATGCCTCTGTTTCACTTATCAGCTTTTCTGGCGATTCCTCCTTTTCTTTTCTTTGGGGGTATTTTTGTCTACCCATTTTTGTCTCACCAACTGATCTAGATGTTGAGCTGTGCAGGGGCTGCTCCTTGGGTGGCAGTGGCTTCTCTGGCTGTGGTTGCTCCTTGGGCAGTTATGGTAGCAGCTGCTTCTCAGTTTGCAGCAGCTCCTCTGGTGGGTGCTGTTCGCAGCAGTGGTGCCTCCTCTGGCTGGTGGGGGAGGCTGCTCATATAGCTGCTGTTCCTTGGACAAGGGTGGGCTGATTATGAGTTTGCTGCTCCTCGGATGGGGACGGGTTGCTGGTGTCCACTGCTCCTTGGATGGGGGCCAGCTGCTCACGTGGCTGCTGCTCCTCGGACAGGGGCGGACTGCTCGCATGGCTGCTGTTCTTTAGATGGGGGCTGGCTGCATGTTGCTGCTATTCCTCAGATGGGACAGGCTACTCGTGATGCTGCCGCTCCTTGGACAGGGGCAGGTTGCTTGCAGGGCTGCTGCTCCTTGTATGGGTGTGGGTTGCTCGTGCAGCTGCTTCTCCTCGGACGGGGGGGCAGTCTGTTCATGCAGCTACTGCACCTCGCGTGGGAGTGAGCTGATCGTGCTGTTGATGCTCCTCGGACATGGATGGGCCGCTCACCCAGCTCCTTCTTGTCGGACAGGTGCAGGCTGCATGTGGGTGCTGCTCCTCAGACCAGTGCAGACTGCACAGGGCTGCTGCTCCTTGGACATGAGTGGTCTGCTTATGTGGCTGCTGCTCCTCAGATGGGGGCAGGCGGCTCACACAACTGCTGCTCCTCTGAAGGTGGCAGGCTGCTTGTACAGCTGCTGTTCCTTGGAAGGCAACTGGCTGCTCATGCGGCAGAGCTGCTGCTCTTCAGACAGGTGCAGGGTGTGGGCTGTGCACAGCTGCTGCTCCTCAGAGGGGGTCTGGCTGCATGGGGCTGCCACTCCTCGGTAGTGGGTGGGCTGCTCAAGCGGCTGCTGCTCCTCGGGGGGGGGCCAGCTGCTCACGTGGTTGCTGCTCCTCAGCAACTGGGGGAACTGGCTTCTCACACAGCTGCTGCTCCTTGGACAGGGGCAGGCCACGTGAAGCTGCTACTCTTAGGGCTGTGGCTGGTTGCTTGCAGGGCTGCTGCTCCTTGGACAGGAGCGGGATGCTCACGTGTCTGCTGTTCACATGGTTGCACTGCCCTGGGCTATAATAGTGTTGGGCCGATCAGAGGGGAGCCTGCTTCTGAACTCACAGGAGCCTGCGCCCAGGGTGGCTGGAGCCTCGTTGACCGTGAGATCACAGCCTAGGTAGCATGTCCCTGGCAGGGGTGGCTGTAGTGTCCCAGGTGTTATCTGAGGGCACTCTGGATGGAGTTGAGGCTGGGAACCCAGTTACAGCAGGTCTCCCCTTCAAAAAGGCTAGGCCTCTAAGGACAAGCTGGCCTCCCAGTACTGTTTGCAATGGTAGAAGGAGCTGCCTAGTTAGGCGAGCCTGATTAGCCTGCCCCTGAAGGTCCTGTGGGATCTAACTGTGCCTCACTCACTCTCTCTCACACACACACGCACCCCACCTGACCACACGCTCCTCTTTTACTCCCTCACTCACTCATGCTCTTTCCCTCACTGCAGCATTCTTCCTGCCTCTGTAGTTGGGTCTGGGGTGTTATTGACCCATTTGTGGATGGAGTTTCCTCTTCAGGTGTCTGGTTATGGAGCTTGCTCTCAAGCCCCTTGGCCAGACCGGATAAAATTCTCATCAACAAGACACAACACAGAGGGAACTAAGACAAATGTACTCACGACACCAATAACCCCAATATAAGTGACCAACTGAGAAAAGAGAGATAGGGCAGAGAAAAGAGAACAAATGCCATTGAAGAGACAGAAAATGATAAGGGATAAAAGACAAAGGAATAAATAGGAGAATATATATATATATATATATATATATATATATATATATATATATATATATACTAGAGGCCCGGTGACACAAAATTCGTGCACGGGGGCGGGGGGTGGTGGTGTTTCTCAGCCCAGCCTGCACCCTCTCCAATCTGGGACCCCTCGAGGGATTTCCGACTGCCTGTTTAGGCCTGATCCCACTGGGCAGTCGGACATCCCTCTCACAATCCAGGAATGCTGGCTCCCAACTGCTCGCCTGCTTGCCTTCCTGATTGCCCCTAACCACTTCTGCCTGCCAGCCTGATCACCCCCTAACCACTCCCCTGCCATCCTGATTGATGCCTAACTGCTCCCCTGCCAGCCTGTTTGCCCCTAACTGCCTTCCCCTGCAGGCCTGGTCACCCCTAACTGCCCTCCCCTGCAGGCCTGGTCACCCCTTACTGCCCTCCCCTGCAGGCCTGGTCCTCGCCAACTGTTCTCCCCTGCAGGCCTGGGTCACCCCTAACTGCCCTCCCCAGAAGGCTTGATTACCCCCAACTGCCCTCCCTTGCAGGCCTGGTTCCTCCCAACTGTCCTCCTCTGCTGGCCATCTTGTGGTGGCCATCTTGTATCCACATGGGGGCAGCCATCTTGTGTGTTGTAGTGATGGTCAATCTGCATATTACTATTTTATTAGATAGGATAGAGGCCTGGTGCATGGGTGGGGGCCAGCTGGTTTGCCCTGAAGGGTGTCCTGGATCAGGGTGGGGGTTCCCTTGGGGCATGGGGTGGCCTGGGTGAGGGGCCTGTGGTGGTTTGCAGGCCGGCCACGCCCCCCAGCAACCCAAGCGGAGGCCCTGGTATCTGGGATTTATTTATGTTCTACAATTGAAACTTTGTAGCCTGGAGTGGAGCCAAGCCTTCTGCTTGCTCTGTGGCGGCAGCCATTTTTTGAGGGATTTATGTATCTTCTATAATTGAAACTTTGTAGCCTTAAGCAGAGGCCACATGCAGGCCAGGGCTGCAGAAGCTTGGCTTCCTCCATCGCCGCGGGCAACAATAGCCTCCTGCTCTCTCCAGCTCCGTGGCTGCCACCATTTCTGTTGGGATTTATTTATCTTCTATAATTGAAACTTTGTAGCATTGAGTGGAAGCCTGGGCCAGCAAGGGCAGGCAGAAAGCTTGGCTTCCTCCATTGCCAGGGAAACCCAAGCCTCCCTCCTGCTCTCTGTGGCTGCAGTCATCTTGGTTGGGTTTATTTGCATATTCCCTCCTGATTGGCTGGTGGGCGTGGCTGTTGGGCATGGCTGGTGGGTGTAGTGGAGGTACAGTCAATTTGCATATTACTCTTTTATTAGATAGGATATATATATATATATATATATATATATATATATATATATATATGTAAGACACCACAGAACCAATAGATAACAACAACAAAAAAAATACAAACACCACACACCCAGCAAAGAGGATTGGGGCAGAATCTGTAGAGGCTGAGCTTATATAGTGAAAATAAGATTGCCTCATTGATTTTTAGAAAGAGTGGAAGGGAGGTGGGGGGAGACAGAGAGAGAGATGGTGATGTGAGATAGACACACCTGAGTGGGGGAGGTCAGGGGGAAGGGGGTAAGGTGAAAAGAGGGAGGGGGATGGATCCTGCAACCCAGGTATGTTTCCTTGACCAGAATCTAGCTTGTGACCTTTCAGTCAGCAGGCCAATGCTCTAACTGCTGAGCCAAACTGGCTAGGGCATCTCATTGTGATTTTTATTTGCATTTCTCTAATTAGTGATGTTGACCACATTTTCATGCACTTGTTGGCTATCTGTATATCTTATTTAGAAAAATGTCTATTCGGGCCCCTTATGCATTTTTAATCAGGTTATTTCTTTTGTTTCCTGAGTTGAATGAGTTCCTTCCAAATACATGGTTTACAAATACTTTCTCCCATGTCATAGGTTGGTTTTCCATTCTGTTGTTTCCTTCCCTTTTTAGTTTCATGTAGTCTCATTTGTTTATTTTTGCTTTTGTTGCTTGTGCTTTTGGTGTCAATTCCAAAAAGTCATTGCTTAGGCCAACATCAAGGAGCTTACTCTCTGTTTCTTCTAGGAGTTCATGGATTCAAGTTTTATGTTTTGACTTGATTCTTATGTACAATGCAAGGGGCAGATTTGCAAAAGGATCTCTCTCAAGTTTTATTGCACTTTTATCTTTAGTTTTCCCTTTGTGCCTATATCTCAGAGGCGGTCTCCTTCCATGCTCTTGGTCCTCTCCCAAGGTGTCCCTTGTTACCCCGTCGTTGGTAGTGTAGTTAGGAAGACCAAGCAAGGGGAGTGTGTTCTTTGTTGTTCTGGTTCAGCATAAGCCTTACAGAAGCCTTGGATCTCTTTGTTTTGGAGCTAGGTTTTTCCCAGTGGTCCTGCCTCTCCCCGGGAGTAGGACATATTTAGTGGTTTGGTCCCAGAACATATTTCTACTTCTTGTGCAGGAGTACTGGGATTTCTTCTCTTCTCCCAGCTGCAATGGGTCTTCATCGGTACCATGAAGGTAACAAGGTTTGCTGCCTTGTCCTAAGCAGCTGAAGACATTTATTTTACAGGGAGCATTGCAAAAGCGTCTTCATGCTGTGTCTGCAATGACTGCTGTTGGTCTCTCTCCTCCAGGTACAAACGATGAAGAAAGAATTCTCACCCTACCTCTAATCTTTCTGGTGAGCCTGAGAGTGGAGGCAAATTCCTCTTTTGTCCGAGGCTCCTAGAAGTTCCATATTCTCATACCAGCCCATGAATGGCCCTTAGCCATTTGTTTAATATTTTACCTGAATATTTTCCCCAGCTTGTATGTTGCTGCCTGTCTGCTGCAGGTAAACAAATGTGTGGGCCCTGTCTCTCTTGGAGGTGCTTGTTTTTCTTTATATTTTGGATAAGCTGGTTGCCCTGAGACTTCAGCTCTCTGGAATAAAAAAGAAAAGTATTCATTTTGCAAATTAATTCGTTTTCCTTTTGTGATAAGCACAAAGTATAAAAGCTCCAGTTACTCTATATTCTCAGCATCTTCAAATATTCTCCTTTTTAGAAATTTGAGCTTTGTTTAATCCCAGCCACACTATATTATAACATCCTATATAATAAAAGAGTAACATGCAAATTAACCATCACTCCGCCACACTAACAAGCCATGCCTACAAGCCACGCCCACCAGCCAATCAGGTGCGGATATGCAAATAAACCCAACCAAGATGGCTACAGCCACAGAGAGCAGGAGGGAGGCTTGGGTTTCCCCGGCAATGGAGGAAGCCAAGCTTTCCGCCTGCCCTTGCCGGCCTAGGCCTCCACTCAAGGCTACAAAGTTTCAATGATAGAAGATACATAAACCCAAACAGAAATGGTGGCAGCCACGGAGCTGGAGAGAGCAGGAGGCTAGGGTTGGCCCCGGTGATGGAGGAATCCAAGCTTTCCGCACACCCTGGCCGGCCCAGGCCTCCACTTAAGGCTACAAAGTTTCAATTATAAAAGATACATAAATCCCAAGAGAAATGACTGCCGCCACAGAGTGAGCAGAAGGCTTGGCTCTGCTCCAGGCTACAAAGTTTCAATTGTAGAAGATAAATAAACCCCAGATTCCAGGGCCTTCGCTTGGGTCACCAGGGGGCGTGGCTGGCCTGCAAACCACCACAGGCCCCTTGCCCAGGCTGCCCCACGACCCAAGGGAACCCCCACCCTGATCTGGGACACCCTTCAGGGCAAACCAGCTGGCCCCTACCCGTGCACCAGGCCTTTATCCTATCTAATAAAAGAGTAATAGCCGAAACCGGTTTGGCTCAGTGGATAGAGCATCGGCCTGCGGACTGAGGGGTCCTGGGTTCGATTCCGGTCAAGGGCACGTACCTTGGTTGTGGGCACATCCCCAGTGGGAGGTGTGCAGGAGTCAGCTGATCGATGTTTCTCTCTCATCGATGTTTCTAGCTCTCTATCCCTCTCCCTTCCTCTCTGTAAAATACCAATAAAATATATTAAAAAAAAGAGTTATATGCAGATTGACCATCACTTCAACACACAAGATGGCTGCCCCCTGTGGTCAAAGATCCTACCCCCATGTGGACACAAGATGGCCACCACAAGATGGCCAGCAAGGGAGGGCAGTTTTGAGGGACCAGGCCTGCAAGGGAGGGCAGTTGTGGGTGATAAGGCCAGCAGGGGAGGGCAGTTGGGAGGGACCAGGCCTTCAAGGGAGGGCAGTTGGGGGCGATCAAGCCTGCAGGGGAGGGCAGTGAGGGGTGACCAAGCCGGCAGAGGAGGGAAGTTGGGGGCAACCAGGCCTGCAGGGAAAGGCAGTTGGGAGGGACCCAGTCCTGCAGGGGAGAGCCGTTGGGGGGGACCAGTCCTGTAGGGGAGGGCAGTTGGGAGGGGACCAGGCCTGTAGGGGAGGGCAGTTAGGGGTGACCAGATCTATAGGAGAGGGCAGTTAGGGGAAAACAGGCTGGCAGGGGAACAGTTAGGCATCAATCAGGCTGGCAGGGGAGTGGTTAGGGGGTGATCAGGCTGGCAGGCAGAAGCAGTTAGGGGCAATCAGGAAGGCAGGCAGGCGAGCAGTTGGGAGTCCTGGATTGTGACAGGGATGTCCGACTGCCCCTTTAGGCCCAATCCCACTGGGATCCGGCCTAAACGGGCAGTCGGACATCCCTCGAGGGGTCCCAGATTGGAGAGGGTGCAGGCTGTGCTGAGAGACATCCCCCTCCCCTGTGCACGAATTTCGTGCACTGGGCCTCTAGTTGGTTTTATAAGCTTTCAATTTCTTTTTTAAGCTGCTTTTTAAAATTATTATTATTCTTCACCCGAGGATATTTTTCAATGGATTTTAGAGAGAGTGGTAGAGGGAAAGATAGAGAGAAATATCGATGTGAGAGAAACACATCAATTGGTTACCTCTTGCATGCCTCTGACCAGGGCCCAGGTAGGGGAGAAGCCTGCACTGAAGTACATGCCCTTGACCAGAATCTAATTCAGGAATCTTTTGTCTGCTGGCCAATGCTCTATCCACTGAGCCAAACTGGCTAGGGCCAATTTTTTTTTATTATTTAAATTTTTTTTCAATTACAGTTTAAATTCAGTATTATTTTGTATTAGCTTCACATGTATAGCACAGTAGTGAGACAATCATAAATTTATACATTAATCCCCACCCCCACCCCCAATATTTCAAGTATCCACCTGGCACCATACATAGTTACTAGAATCTTATTGACTACTAGAGGCCTGGAGCACGAAATTCATGCACAGTTAGTGTCCCTAGGCTTGCTCAGCAATCAGGACTGATCGTGGCCTTCTGACTGCTGGCTGGGGCCACCCTTCTCCGGCTGCCTGCTGCTGGTTGGGCCTTCCTTTGTTCCACGCCACCCCCTGGTGGTTAGCGCATGTCATAGTGACCAACCGAACTCCCAGTTTCCCGATCGAACTCCGGAGGGGACAGTTTGCATATTAGCCTTTTATATATATAGATAGTCCCTATGTTGTACTTTATATCCCTGTGACTATTTTGTAACTACCAATTAGTACCTCTTAATTCCTTCACCTTAATCACCCTGTCCTTCAGCCCCCCTCCCCTCTGGCAACCATCAGTCTGTTCTCTGTATCTAATGAGTCTGTTTCCACTTTGTTCATTTATTTTGTTCTTTACATAAGACAATGAAGAATGTTTCCATTTCTACCATTCTGTAAAAGGAAGGTGAATGGTCCTAGTTATATAAGATCAGATCCAAAGAATCTTCCAGGCAACTGTCCTTCCAGCAAGAGCCGAACACAATTTATGCATTTTTATAGGGAAGCTGCCACGAGATATGTTGACACACAAAGGTGTCAGATGCCTAACCATAACATTTATAGGTACGTCAAGACCAGAACATGTTGTGCCATTGTACTAACACAGTCTTCCTCTTGGCCCCAGACCTAACTCTATATGACCTGGTCCTAGAGAGAATGGAGAAGCCGTTCTACCCAGGAAAGGCTGGTGAACATGGACATTCTAGCCAATCTCTCTGCTTCATCACTTTAAAGTGATGTGACACCTAGACTGGTCCTTCCAAACTGGGGAGCCTGCCACAGAAAAGACACCCCCAGCTTCCACTGGAAATGTTAACAATGCAGTGAACTTTCCAACCAGAGAAAAATCAACAACACAGGGGGGCAGTATGGACTCTGTCTGTGCCCATATATTTATTGGTTGGCCTTTTAGCACTAGTCAGTGCCCAGTACAGAGTAGGCATGCAATATGTGTCTGTTGAGCTACTAAAAATCTTGCTTCAGGAAGATATACCTCTGCTCTCTCACCCCTTACCTTTAAATCATAAAACCAGAAATACTTCATAAATACCTACCTGCCCCAGGCTCTGTGCAGTGCTGGCGGTGTTGCAATGAACAAAGGAGACATGCTTCCTGGGTTCATTTAGCTTATAGGGTTACTTTTCTGTGTCATCCTCTTTGGCTGCTTCTCCAAATCTAGATGGAAAAATACTGTGCAACCAGAGAGTCCTTTGAGGAATCAAGGTCATTAGGAACTTTCAGTATTTGAAACAGTTCTGCAAAAATGGCTGATCCAGTGAGCCAAACTCCATCAGCTCTTTCTGGAGCCCATCATTTTACAGTTCCTGCTGAAAATACAGCACCTAGAACATTCTTCCTTTAAATCTCCTTAGGTAAATGATATTGAAGAGAGACCTGTCCTCAAGTTATCCCCCCTACCTCTGAGAAATTTTTGAAAGTAGTATGATTTCTGAGTTCTTACATATCTGATATTCTTTTGTAGTCTTTAAATAAAAACCCCAACTTGGCAAGATGGAGAATTCTTTAATCATAACTATTGTCTTTTACATCTCTGTATGTTTTTTCTTCATACTTTTCTGAAATTTAGTGTTATGGCTGAACAGTTTGAAAACAATCTAATGTTTTGTTCTTTTAGAAGTAATTTATCCTTTTAATGTTTGTAAAACTCTCAATCATTGAAATTAAAAAATTTGGCAACACACCCACACAATGCACACATTTTACATTTTTCCTGGTAAGTCTCTCCTTCCTACGAACTCAAAATGTCGTACTTAATTTCTTTTTGCTGTTGTACATTGAATACTACCTCTGCTCCATCTACTATTTTTATTCTTTTGCTAATCTCATAAAGTATCTTCTAAAATTGTTTTTCTTTATTATTTTATTTTATTTGCTTTTTTAAAATTCATTTCAGAGAGAAAGGGAGAGGGAGAGATAGAAACATCAATGATGAGAGAGACTCATTGATTAGCTGCCTCCTGCACACCACCTATGGAGATTGAGCCCACAACCTGGGCATGTGCCCTTGACTGGAATAGAAGCCAGGACCCTTCAGTCTGCAGGCTGACTCTCTATCCACTGAGCCAAACCAGTTAGGGCCTGTTATTATTTTAAAAAATTTTCATTCTTTCTTCCATCAATTTTATCCTTATATTACTAATTTGATTCTATTCTCTTTTCAGGGGAGATTTGAATGGCATACTTGTGTTTTTTATCTCTATATGGCCACATGTTAACTGATAACTATTGATGGGCATTCCTTCTTAGATGGGTGGGATTGCCCCAACTAAATCATTCAGCTATGGAAGGGCCACCCACCCATGTCTTGATTAAATGAGCAATGTGTGCATTGGTGTTGATGTCAGAGGCATTTATACAATGTGGTTGATAGATCCTCCCTCCCCCCAACTGGTGGGCGGAGATGACATAACCAACATCTGCCGCCGGGACATCCCCGAGACATTGAACCACCAATCAGCACATGCCGAGTGCCCTGGGCCCCATCCCTTCCCGTTCCTCCCTGGGCCCTACCCCTGCCTGTTGCTCCCCTCAAAAGGCATGCTCACCGCTGCACATGTTGCTGTCTCCCCAGTCTGCAAAGCATTCCAGCTGGGTCCTTACTTCTCCTCCTCTCCCTCCTCTAATCCTGGTTTTTCTACCCTCCTCTGTAATGAATCTTGCTCGTTAGTGCAGAATAAACTTCCTCTCTAATATGCCTTGGTCTCCAACTCCTGTTTCCTGTGGCTTGAACCTTACATCTGGTGCCGTGAAACCCAGGAGGGTGCGAGCATCCCATTTGACTGTTCACAGTCCGGGGTGCCCCCCTCTTCTCTCCTCGTGACTCGGGACCCTCAGCCTCCTCCCCTGACTCGGCAGCATCAGCGATAAGTCCCAGCCCGTGTTAATTTCTGGCGGTTGTTTCTCTGGCATCTCTGTCCATAAACTGTGGCCCGCGTCAGAGATTGCCTTCCAGGCATAGCCCTCCGGGCCTCTCCAGGAGGAGTTCTGAACCTGGGAAGGCAGCGAAGACGTTCCTGCCCCCCTCAGTTCTCCGGCCTTTTGGCCTCCTTCCGGATCCCAGGAGTTAGGGGAGACGTTCCCTACTGTCCCTCAGGTTCCCTGTCCTGACCCCAGGTTTTTGTATGGGCAATCAAAAATCTAAACCGGATCCTAAGACACCTCTAGGGTGTCTCCTCACCAATCTGGCTATGAATTGGAATGGGTCCAGATGACCCAAAAGCGGGACTTAACATCCTCACTGACCTCAGTAATTTCTGCCGACCAGCCAGCAAGTGGCCTGAGGTCCCACATGTCCAGGCTTTATTCTTTTTATCTGTGCTCTCGTCTCTCCCTCTGCTCCTTCTGTTCCACAGCCCAGGTTCTCCTAGCTCGCGAGAAACCCCCTCAAACCAGTCCTCAGCCTCTCTCTCTGTCTTCTGACTCTTTCGACCCAGCCGATCTTTCATTTCCACCCCTCTCGCTCCCACCGCCCCTGCCTTCTGCTCCTTCTCTTCCTCTTCCTCCTTCTTAGCCACAGCCACCCCTTTCCTGGCCAGCAGCTGCCGCTGCGGGAGCCACCATCACCACCTCGGGCCACGAGCCGACCAGAGGCCGCCGCGCAGCTTGAGAGCCACCCACCCGCCATCCCACCAGCTGCTCCAAACAGCTAAGTGAGATTTCTGTTTTGTTTTGCTCTTCCCTTGTGTATTGTGAGCAGCCGTCATGTTGGCCGCATGGCTTGCCTTCCCATGGGGGCCGCCATCTTGAAATAGCATGTCCAACCCCTCTCTTTAAATAGTTACTGAGACCTCCCACAGCCTGCCCCCCCAGGCCTGGCCTGGTGTGGCCGCCCGCTGCCGCATTCTTCCTTCTCCTCTGGCCCATGGCCCGCTGCCTGCTCCGCCACCCCCTCCCCTAACGCCTTCTCAGACCCAGGTCCGAGATCCAGTGAATACAGCATTTAAGGTTTTTAATGCCTGTGAGGAGCAGGCAGAGTAAGCCCGCCTTTGGCAGAAGGTGAATCTGCAAACCCAAGCCTTGGTAGCAGCTCTGAGGCCGATGGCAGCCATGCATGGTCCAAAGGAGACTGTGCATGGTGGAGGTGCAATGAGAGGACAAATGCCACCTGGAAGATGTTTCAAGTGCGGAAACGAAGGCCACTGGGCAAAGCAGTTCCCCGGCCCCTGGCTCCAACCAAGCCCTGCCTGGCGTGCAGTAAAAGTGACTGCCCCTGGAAAAGTGACAGGCCCTCTGCATCTCAGTGTAGAGGAGCCACCCTTCCAGGTCATGACCCGCCACTGGCCATGACTGAAGACTGGCCGAAGACTGAAGATGCCCGGACTCGACGAACCCCATGACACTCGCTGAGCCCAGGTAATGCTCAAGGTAGCGGGTAAGCAAGTCTCCTTCCTGATCGATAAGGGGCTTACCTTCTCTGTCCTGCCCTCCTTTTCTGGGCCACTCTTCCCTTCCACAATCTCTGTCATGGGTATTGATGGCAAATCACCCTTTAATGCTCTGAAACTGCTCTGGCCTCAGCGCCTTCTCACCCAGCCCCCTCCCCCACTCCACCCTCCCTAGAGAACAACTTTCTTGCTGGCACAGGCTTATCAGAAATTTAGATCTTTATCTCTAGGAGAAAGTGGCAGTTTTAAAAACACAAGCAGTGGTGACAGAGCCTCCCACTTTTGCAGAACAGATCTTGTCCTTTCTAGGGCTGGTAGAATTCTTCTGCCATTGGGTCCCAAACTTTGCTCTCCTAGCTAAGCCCCTATACCAGGCCGCTAAAGAAACACCAGTAGGCCCCCTTACCTCACCCTCCCTCGTTCGCCAGGCTTTTTCTAAGCTCCGGGTTACCCTTCTGGAATCTCTCTCTCTCTCTCTCTCTCTCTCTCTCTCTCTCTCTCTCTCTCTCTCTCTCTCCTGGACATCTCTAGGCCTTTCCAACTATTTACTGATGAAATACAGGGAATAGCTATGGGGTCCTCACCCAGCCCTTAGGGCCAGCCTTCACCCCCATAGCCTACCTGTCCAGACAGCTTGATCCCACAGTTCGGGGATGGAAGCCCTGCCTCCAGGCTCTGGCTGCAGCCACCGTTTTCAACAAGGAGGCCCAGAAGATCTGCCTCCAACAACCCTTACAGCTCTTCTCCAACAATAGGCTACAGGATCTTCTGTCCCACCAATCCTTATCTCTCCTTGCCCCCATTTGCATGCAGGAACTCCATCTCCTGTTCCTCGAGAATCCTGACATCTCCCTAACCCAGTCCCCAGCCCTGAACCTGGCCACTCTTCTTCCTGCTGCCTCCACCCAACCTGCGGCAATGCACTCCTGTCCCGAGGTCGTCGAGGCCCTCACTCAACCTCGGGCGGAACTCTCAGATTTTCCTCTCTCTAATCCTGACTTAACTAAACTGCACATACCCTACCACCCACAATCATCGGGTAAGATCAAGAGGATCAACGTCCTCCTTAAAGACCATCTAACTAAACTCTCCCTAGAAATTTGCAGCTCCTGGACAGACCTCCTGTCCATGGCCCTGACCTGAATCCGGGCTACACCAAGGAGCCCCACCTTCTTAAGCCCTTTTGAACTCCTATATGGGAGACCATTCTGGCTCAACCATTGTCTCCCTACTGACCCTCCTCTCCTGGCTACTTATCTTCCATACCTGCCCTTACTCAGGCAACTGCTCCGGGAACATGCTGACAAGTTTCTGCCCAGGCCAGAACCAGCCAACCAAGACTCCTGAGGACCAGCCCTCCATCCGGGGACTCAGTCCTCCTCAAGAACCTTACCCCCAGGTTGTATTTCAGCTCCAGGCCCAGAAAAGCAGCAAAACCAGACAAGTGATGCTGTGGCAGCTTGAGGACCAGCTTTTACCTCCCAAGTGACTCAAGAGGATTGCTGCACCCCTTGTCCAGCACGGAAAACACTCCCTGTTTTTCGCTCACTTACCGCATGGCTCCTCCCATCATGAGGCCCACTGGTATCTATTCCTTTAATTTTGCTCTTTGGCCCCTGTCTCATGTGCTGTTTCACTAGTTTTTTGCAGAACAGAATGCAGGCATTCACCAACCAGAAGGTGGGAGAGATCTATCTGGCCTTGAATTCAGAACCTAGAGACACCTATGTCACCAGAATCCTTGAGACCCTGGGTAGACACCCCTGACAACACCCCCTCTCAGCAGGAAGTAGCTACAGAAAATGGACCTTCACCCCCTGACCTTGCCTGGACTCTCAATTTTTTTAATATCACCAAAAGCCTGGAATGATAGATCCTCCCTGCCCCCAACTGGTGGGCGGAGTATGACATAACCAATGTCTGCCGCTGGGACATCCCTGAGACATTGAACCACCAATCATCGCATACCGAGTGCCCTGGGCCCTACCCCTTCCTGTCCCACCCTGGGCCCTACCCCTTCCTGTTCCTCCCCTCAAAAGGCATGCTCACCGCTGCACATGTTGCTGTCTCCCCAGTCTGCAAGGCAGTCTGGCTGGGTCCTTCTTTCTCCTCCTCCCCCTCCTCTAATCCTGGTTTTTCTACTCTCCTCCGTAATGAATCTCGCTCATTAGTGCAGAATAAACTTCCTCTTTTTTTTAAATTATATTTTATTGATTTTTTTACAGAGAGGAAGGGAGAGGGATAGAGAGTTAGAAACATCGATGAGAGAGAAACATCAATCAGCTGCCTCCTGCACACCTCCTACTGGGGATGTGCCCTCAACCAAGGTACATGCCCTTGACCGGAATCGAACCTGGGATCCTTCAGTCCGCAGGCCGACTCTCTATCCACTGAGCCAAACCGGTTTTGGCTAAACTTCCTCTTTAACATGCCTTGGTCTCCGACTCCTGTTTCCTGCACCTCGAACCTTACAGTGGTGACAGAGGCTACCTATTTCCCACCACTCTCCAAATACTCCTAGACATTATATCAATAGCAACTCTATCAAAGTCTTCACATCATGCACTCAAATGCTTGATACCAGCCAAGTCAAAGATGAGAGTCTGCAGTATCATAGCATAGGCATTTGCATTGTGCTAGGGAAACATTCTTTCCCTGAAGGGTCCAAGTGAAGAGCAGGGGAGAATTTAGAATTTATATTTATCAGTAGGAAGGATGGTCCTCATTTGTTTGTTTGTTTTTTATGAATTTCAGGACTAATACTTTTTATTTATTTTTAATTGTTGATAGTATTACAGATGTCCCCCACCCCTTTACTCTCCTCTGTCCAGCCCCCATCTCTCCCCAGGCCTTCAATACACTATTTTCTGTGTCCAAGGTCTATGCATATATGCATAGAAGTTCTTTGGTTAATCTCTTCCCATCTCCTACATTTCCTACCCCTCTGAGATCTGTCATACTGTTCCAGGTATCTATGCCTCTGGTTCTATTTTGTTCATCAATTAATTTTGTTCATATAAGAGAGATCATGTGATATTTGTCTTTCTCTGTCTGGCTTATTTCACTTAGCATAACAATCTCCAGGTCCATCCATGCTGTCACAAAGGGTAAGAGATCCTTCTTTGTTATAGTTGCATAGTATTCCATTGTGTAATGTACCATAGCCTTTTATCCACTTATCTACCAATGGGCACTTGGGCTGTTTCCAGATCTTAGCTACTGTAAATAATGCTGCTATGAACATAGGGGTACATATATTCTTTCTGATTGATGCTTCCAGATTCTTAAGATGTATTCCCAGAAGTGGGATTGGTGGGTCAAATAGCAGTTCCATTTTTAATTTTTTGAGGAAACTCTATACTGTTTTTCACAGTCTGCATTCCTACCAGCAGTGTACAAGGGTTCCCTTTTCCTTTATTTATTTTTGAAACCAGAGTTTAGAATGAGAACACTTTTTTAAAAAAATATATTTTATTGATTTTTTACAGAGAGGCAGGGAGAGGGATAGAGAGTGAGAAACATCGATGAGAGAGAAACATCGATCAGCTGCCTCCTGCACACTCCCCACCGGGGATGTGCCCGCAACCAAGGTACATGCTCTTGACCGGAATCGAACCTGGGACCCTTGAGTCCGCAGGCCGACGCTCTATCCACAGAGCCAAACCGGTTAGGGCAGAATAAGAACACTTTTTGAATCTTAAGTAATATAGACAAGTTTCATAGGGTAATTTCAAAGATGATTCAGAATATATATATTTTATTGATTTTTACAGAGAGGAAAGGAGAGGGATAGAGAGTTAGAAACATCAATGAGAGAGAATAATTGATCGGATGCCTCCTGCACACCCCCCAACTGGGGATGTGCCTGAAACCCAGGTACATGCCCTTGACCAGAATCAAACCTGGGATCCTTCAGTCCGCAGGCTGATACGCTATCCACTGAGCCAAACCGGTTAGGGACAGAATATATTATTAAGCCATTTTTGTTTACTCTGCCATTCTCAATAAAAATTATAGGCCAATAGGACAAATTGAGGCATGTTGGGAAAAATTTAAATAGTGCAGCTTGACATTCCTGGTGTACATAGTGTGAGAAGATTGTGGGGTGAGCAGATGAGTGTAGAGAGGAATCTGAATCCTTTTCACTCAAAGATCTAGTCCTAAGCTGGCCAGCCCAGATAGCAGGATGATAGAGAATGGGGAAAATAGCTCAAGCAACATTGTGAATAATGAATAGAACACAGGAAGAGTGGAGGCTGAAAGTTTATTTAGGAAGCCATATTCAGGTGAAGGATTAACCTATTGTAGTGGCAGTGTAAATGGAGAAAGTATTTAGATACCAGGATAAAAATAACATAGCAACCAAATAATTGTAGGAGAAATATGTAAAATGGGTTTATAATGACTTCCAATTTCTGTCCTAAGTGATAGAGCAGATGTTGAACTCAAAAGGGATATAGGCAGCCCTAGCTGGTTTGGCTCAGTGGATAGAGTGTTGGCCTGTGGACTGTAGGTCCTGGGTTCGATTCTGACCAAGGGCACATACCTGGGTTGTGGGCTTGATCCCCAGCAGGGGGTGTGTAGAAGGCACCCAACCAATGATTCCCTCTCATCATTGATGTTTCTATCTCTCTCCTTCTCCCTTCCTCTCTGAAATCAATTAAAAAATTTTTAAATATTTATAAAAAAGAAAAGGGGATATAGGCAAAAGGAAAGATTTTGAAGTACTAGGAGCTGAATGTGGAATATAATAAATTCCCTTTGGACATAGTTATTTAAAAACAAGTATAAGTTTCCCAGGTACAGACATTCAATTGGATGTTAGATGTATGGGTCTAGAGTTTGAGAGAGAGGATGAAAATGAATATATAGATTATGAGGTCAACAGCATATTATGCCTAGAAAAGAGCGAATAGAAGATGCCAGACACTGTCCTAGGTATGTGGGATATAAAAGTAGAAAGAAAGCTCAGGTTCTTACTCTGGTGAAGCTTAACATTTCAAACAGCAATAACCACATAGACAAATTCTTAAGCTAAGAGTTGAAAACCAGAAAAATATGCAAGGAACCAAAAGGAGAAGTAGATCTAAGTAACTGAGGGAAAATCAAGAGCCAAAGGCATCAGTGTGTCAAGGAGAAGTATTCAAAGGGACCAGCGATAAAGTCATTGAACAATCAGTAAACCGCCTTGATTTTGCTCAAGGGTCCACGAGTCTGCCTTTGCAATCAGGGCTGCCAGAATGAGCAAATGGGATGGGGTGCTGGCATTGCCATTCTGATTGCTGATTTTAAAATAAATCTGTTTTTAAAAAAATCTTTATTGTTGAAAGTATTACATATGTCCTCTTTTCCCCCTGTGGGCCCCCTCCCGCCTGTGCCCGCCCCCCTCCCACCTCCAGGCCTTCACCACCCTATTGTCTGTGCCCATGGGTTATGTATATATGCATACAAGGTCTTTGGTTGATTACCTCCCACCCACCCTTTCCTGCCTTCCCTCTAAAAAAGATAAGTAAATCTCACCATATTTCTGATCTTTCTTTCCCAAAATATTCCCAGGAACAAAACTCTGAGTCATTCTAAAGGAATTAAAAAATCATGGATTTGTTGTCTAAGTTAATTACAGACATTTCTCGGGCAAAGGAAGCCTTACTCCCTCGAGCCATGTGGAAGAAAATGGATGTGTTCCAATGTTGCTCTCATTGAATGAAGAAAAACATTTTCAGTCACAATACTTAAGTATTCTTCTCTTTGTAACCATTTCTTTTCAGGAAAATAACAATTTCTGTACACTTAAAATGATCTTAAAAGTATATTAGATTATTTTCTGTTCCTTGAATTATGAGTAGAAGTTCACAATATCAAATTATTTTTCTTTTTTAAAATTAATTTTATTTTTCCATCACCTTTTATCTCCTCTATGTCCTCTTTCACCTCCCTCCTCCAGCCTCCCGCCTCCCCCCTCCCCCCTCCAGTCACCACACTGTTGTCCATGTCCTTAAGCTCTCTCTCTCTTTTTTTTCTTTTTTTGCTCAACCCCTCCACCCCTCCAACACACCCCCCTCCCCCAGCCTGCTCCCTATCTGAGTCTATTTCTATTTTCCTTGGTGGTTCAGTTTGTTCATTAAATTCCACATATGAGTGAAATAATATGGTACTTGTCTTTCTCTGACTGGCTAATTTCATTTAGCATAATGTTCTCCTGATCCATCCATGCTCTTCTTTACAATGCAGTTGTTAGATGTTAAATATCATACCTTGAAAATTCTTTGAGACATATGACTTTGTGCCTCAAATTTAATATTCATTTGCATTTCTACATTGCTTAGAATAGAATCAGTGTGAGGAGTTTTCATCCTGAATGCATTTTGGATGTAGTAATTTTATTTTACATTCTGTATCAGGTTTTACTGATACTGTTAATGCACTTAAGTGTGCATTCAAACCCAGTCCTTTCCATCCACTTCTGTTTCACAAGCAAGAATTACAGTGTCCGGATAGCTGTTTTCTGACTGAACTATAAGCCAGGCAAGTGCTTTTCTGTGGCATGCATTTTTTTAGAGGTGGCAGGGGAATAAATATTACAGTGGGCATCATCACTTTGAAAATGTGGTTATTAATCTTTTTCCTGTGAAAAAGTACAGTAAAGAAATTAGTTAAGAGGAAGAGAGCCTAAACATATGAGATGAAAAATAAAATATGTAAAATTATAGTTGAAACTCATTTTCCATAGAAAGTTTTGACTATGAAGCAATAAAATATATATATAATAAACTATTATTTTTTCCTTTTCGACTTGAGAGAGCACCAGTTCTTCACTTTGTCGAGGCAAGGTAAAGAATGGCCTTTGGATAAGTTTGTGCAGGTTGAACTACAGAATGCCCATATCATTATCAACAATCCTATTTCATGAAAAAAAATAAGGGAAAGAAAGAATTTTGTGATACCACTTCAAAATTTTTCTAAAAGAAAAAAAAAATCACTAATTTACTCAGGTAACTGCTATCTAGTGAAAGTACTACCCGGGAAAGGGCACAGGCCATTCACACTTCCTCAGTACAGTCCCGGTGGTTCTTCAGCTATATTGGGGAACTATTATTTTTTTCTTCAAAACTCATTCGCTTTATGAAACAAAAGACTTTATGATCTTAGAACAAATTAAATGATATTGTTTTAGGATTTTGCCAGAGGACACAAGAATATTTAAAAATGTGGAGACATGGGAAATGCCCACATCCAAAAGCTCTGAGGGGCTAAAAGAAACTTTCTATAATGAGGCAAGGTAACTGTATTTTATGCTGAGGCGTTGTCCTTACTGAGATGCTCAAACTCCAGGGAAGCTTACCTATGATGGGTAAGTGTGGGTTACCTGAGCTTAAGGTTTGTTCTGGAAACTTCCAGCACAAAGCCTACTACTGAATTTTAGATTATTTGCCAGCAAATTATAGTGGGAGCTAGCCTAGGTCCTATGCTCCAGGCCCTTTTGGGTTAGGATAATAGCTCCTAGGATTAGAAGCTAGTTGAGTGTTGAGCATGAAAGGAGGCTGGAATTAGAGAAAGAGCAAACAGGTGGGCTTATGATTTTTTTCATATAATTAATTATCTCTCCATTAAACCAATGGACTATATAATATTGGACAATATAATGTTCTTAAACCTGGTCAACCCATTGTACTCTTTTTTTTTTCTTTCTTCCCACCCCCTTTGGGAAACAGAGAGATTCAGTAAAGAGGTTAGGTAGGAAAAAATCATTGAGGTTTTCCTAGAGGCTAATTTTCAACATACTTTTTTTCCCCATAATAACCTTATAATTGGGCTTGTCTTTGGTTTCACTGGACATGTGATTTAAGAATTGACAAAGTTCCACATATAACAGAATGAAATACATTAAAGATTTTTTTCATAATGACTTTAGTTACTTATATGTACAGTCATCTTCTCATGTTTGAAAATCAATACCTCATTTTTTTTTGTTAAAAAAATCTATCAACATTCTTTGCTGTGAACCAATATAGGACTTAGAAATTTAAGAATTTAAATAAATATCTTATGTAATGTTTGCTATATGTTTGGGGAAGGACAAAATTTACATGGAATCTCTTTTATTCTTCAATAAATGTAATGAACCTGTTATTTCAAAATAATTTGTGTTTTTGCTTTTTAATCCTCACCTGAGGATTTTTTCCCTATTGATTTCTAGAGAGTGGAGGGAAGGGAGGGGGAAAGGAGAGAGAGAGAGAGAGAGAGAGAGAAAGGAAAAGAGACAGAGAGAGAGAGAGAGAGAGAGAGATTGGTTGCTCCCGGACGTGCCTCCACTGAGGCTGGGAATTAAACCTGGAACCCTTTGGTCCCCAGGCCAGTGCTCTAACCACTGAGAAAAATTGGACAGGGCCAAAATAATTTGTTTTTAACTATACACTTTGGGTTCTAATTATTCTACCCTTTGAAACTTTTCATCTGCTTTGATTCTATCTTTATAGCATACTAGAGGCCTGGTGCACAAAATTCGTGCACGGGGTGGGGGTTGTCCCTCAGCCCAGCCTGAACCCTCTCCAATCTGGGACCCCTTGAGGGATGTCCAACCGCCCATTTAGGCCTGATCCCAGTGGATCTCACAATCCAGGACTGCTGGCTCCCAACTGCTCACCTGCCTCTACCTGATTGCCCCTAACCACTTCTGCCTGCCAGCCTGATCACCCCTTAACCACTCCCCTGCCAGCCTGATCAACGCCTAACTGCTCCCCGGCCAGCCCGATTGCCACCCCCCCCCCCCCCCGCCACCAACTGCCTTCCCCTGCCGGTCTGGTCACCCCCAACTTCCCTCCCCTGCAGGCCTGGTCCCCCCCAACTGTCCTCCCCTGCTGGCCTGGTCCCCCCAAGTGCCCTCTCCTATAGGCCTGGTCCCCCCCAACTGTCCTCCCCTGCAGGCCTGGTCCCCCACAACTCTCCTCCCCTGTTGTCCTGGTGCCTCCCAACTGTCCTCCCCTGCAGGCCTGGTCCCCCACAACTACCCGCCCCTGCATGTCTGTTCCCCCCCAACTGCCTTCCCCTGCTGGCCTGGTCCACCCCAACTGTCCTTCCCTGCAGGCCTGGTCACTCCAACTGCCCACCCCTCAGGCCTAGTCCCCCCAACTGCCTACCCCTCAGGCCTGGTGCCCCCAACTGCCCTCCCCTGCTGGCCTGGTCTCCTACAACTGCCCTCCTCTGCTGGCCCCGTCACCCCTGGTCCACATGAGGCAGCCATCTTGTGTCCACATGGGGGCAGCCATCTTGTATCTTGGAATGACGGTCAATTTGCATATTACTCTTTTATTAGATAGGATATTTAGATTTTTCTTTTCCACCTTTCAGTGGGGAAGAAAACAGATACAACATGAGATCACTCTATTGTAGATAGACCTCTGGGACAAAGATCACAGGGCCAGCTATTTCAGCATTCTAAGCCAGTGTCATTTCACTTTCTAGATTGCAATTGTTGTGAGAGTGGCAAAAAAATATTTTCTAAAACACAGGCTGAAATTGGGGACAATAGTAAGCCCCTGTTATAGAATTCTGCAGAATCAGCAAGTTGATGCCAGTTTGCCTCAGAGAGACTTGCAAAAGTCAAAGATTTCTCTAAAGAAATAATACCCAATTTTCCTGTTTTAATATAGCACCAAACAAGATGTAATTTTTAAAACATTTCCACACTAAATAAGTCTAAGTGATTTGAGGTTGTATTTAATTATTGTATAAAATAAAATGGCCTTAAGGACTGCATTAACCTTTGAATTTATAAAAGTTTAATTATGGGCAGTAGTAAAAAAAATAAAAAGACGGCTTTTATTTTCTCCTGTAGGGGGTTCTTTAATGAGCAAAAGACAGTTTCAGTATTTGGAGATACTGTGGCCTGATGGAGGTGGTGATTTTGTGAGCCACTCACCTTGAAAGAAAAGAAGTTACTTTTTAAAGGTTGTAATTCTTTACCAAGATAGCTTTAATCTTTGCAACATATTTTTAGGCTCAAGTTGTTATATTTTAAAGTAATGCCCTGGAAATTATACCCTACAAATCTATAATTCATACGCAGTATGTCTCTCTTCAAATTTCAAAGTTCAACACTGAAAACAAGCAAAGTGCAAAATACTATACAGGGCAAAGCAATCTCCAAATGTTGAGTATCTCATGGGCCACCTTAAGGAAACGGCCACGTTGTGATGGCCATTACCTATATGAAGGCCTTTTTGTGTAATTGTTTCCTTGATCCCTCAATGGGTCGGGGTGCCAGCAAGAAGCTGGTGGCATATAAAACTGAGTTCCTTGAAGAACATTGTAAAACAATCTATTTGAAAAGGTGTGTGCAGGGAACAGAGATCACTAAAGGATAGTAGAGCTACTAAAGGAAGGCTGACATCACTCCTAAATAGGAACAAGGGCTCAATTTGCCAGAACATGGAAACAGAGAGAAGTGGGTAGAGAGACGGTGGCCTGCCAGGCATTGAGACCTTTAGCCAAGAGACACAGCCAGCCCATGGCCACAGGGAGCTCATGGATAAATAAAATGGCCTCACTCTTCTCTTTTCCTCTAATCACTTGCTTGTGCTCTCTGTTGGCTGAAACAGCCTGGAGCTCTGATTCAGGATAGTGTGTGGAGGAAAAAGGGCCACATGCTATGCATGGTGTTCTTGCAAACTCAAAGACCCAAAGCCACCACAAAGGATGGTCTGAAATGAAAACTTTTAAGGAAAAGCAGTTTGCAGTGGGTGGTCATATCCTAGGCCAGTATCTTCCCTGACAAAGGTCAATCTTTACCTTAACTGAGCCTATTGTCTTTTTGCATCTAAGATAACAAACCTCTGAAATGTCAGGGTAACTTGTAACCTCCCTTTTTATGCGGACCCCTCAGGACACAACCAAAAGTGCCTGGGCACCAGGGCAGATACCACAAATTCCTTCATTGTTATTGTTATCATGTTAATTGTTGACTGTTAACTATCCTGCACCCACCTAAGTAAAAGAAGTACTTGTCTATAATTTTACTCTTTATCCAATCCCAAAGGTGTCCCCCCCCACCACTTTGCTTTTGCCCGCCTCCTTAATCTATCACCAATGGATTTCATGTAACCCACTTACATCTCCTTCTTTGATTGTAATGTCTGAAACAAGGTGAAAAACTGTCATTTTCTGGAGCATTACCGGCAATTGTCAACAGCTTGGCTCAGATAAACTCACAAAAATTCTTTACAGGTTTGAATGTTCTTATCTTACTTGGTGTAGTGCAGCGGGATTGAAAGAAGCTCACCCAGGAACATCCACAGACTCAGATCCGCTGGTTCCCTGCCCATTAAATGAACATGGGTGAGTTGTCTCTTAGATCCAGGACTTTCCCTGGCTGTTGGTAGACTTGCAAGTGCTTTCCAAGTTTGAATATTTTTATGTTAACAAGTGGGAAATAGATATGCAGGTGCATAAAGATACTCAAACACATATTCCAATCTAAAAATGCCACAATTCCCATTATCTAGATCAAGCATGTCAAACTCAAAGGCTAACACGGGCCAAATAAACAGGCATGCAGCCTGCGGGCCACGAGTTTGACATGCTTGACCTAGATTTTAAGGATGGAAATAGAGTAAATATGACTGAAGAACAGTTGTGTGTGTGTGTGTGTGTGTGTGTGTGTGTTTGCCCCCAATTCAGAAATTCTTAATTATATCCTGTAATGTATAATAAACATAACAATTTTTATGTATCTTACCCTTCCTTTCTCACTCAGTCTAGCACCCCCTTTATTTTCAACCATTTTAGCTTTCAAGTCATCTTTTCTACCATTGCCTTATTCAATGACATGTACTGAGCACATTTTGTGTTTGAGGTCCTGTGTTAGGGCTGGATGAGGGGATGACTGATGCAGGCTCTGCCACTGTACTGTCTGGTAGACAAGATGAATATATAGATGAAATTCCCCAGTACTATAGAGTAACACGAAAGATATGAACAAAGATTCATTGGCCAGCATCTGTAGAATGCCTAATTTACAGCCATGTTTCATAGAACACAAAAAAGGTTGAAGTCTATCTTCAAGGCAATTTGTTTCTCTTTATTTAAATTCATAAAATGGCAAACTGATTATGATTAGGCTTCTTCCATGAGTCTGCAGATGTTCAATGCAGGAGCTGCCGAGCTGTGGTGACTTGGCAGCGGCAGTTCTTGGGTGATGCACCCCGGAACCAGAAAGGAGGGATCTCAATTCTGGGGTGCATCACCCAAGAACTGCACTCTAGCAATCTGGGGACCCCTCGGGGGATGTTGGAGAGCTGGTTTTGGCCCATTCCTGCAGGCCAGGCCCAGGGACCCCACCTGCTGGAGGGACCCACTCACTCCGCAGACGCCCTTCGAGCCACGGCACCGCCTTGCGGGAGGTTGGCTCCAGTGCATGTCTGGCCCATCTCACCCAGTCCTGCCCCACTGGCCACCTTCTAATTACTTTCCTTTCAATGTGCATGAATCTGTGCACCAAGGCACTAGCCTATATATATAAAAGGCTAAGTGACCGTCCAACCTTCCAACCGGCTGGTAGTTATGATGCGCACTGACCACCAGGGGACAGATGCTCAACGCAGGAGCTGCCGAGCTGCGGTGACTTAGCAGAGGTTGTTCTTGGTTGATGTACCCCACAACCAGAGAGCAGGGAGCCCAATTCCTTGCAGGGCGACACGATTCCACCTTCGGCCATGGGTCATGTTGTTGCTGGGGCACTGTTGGCCCCGAATCTGATTTACTGCACACTTGCATTTGCGTTCCACACCCTGTATGACAACAACTTTGTAGAATGCCCTCTTGCAATTCGGGACCTCTTGGAAGATGTCGGAGAGCCAGTTTTGGACCAATACCCGCAGGCCAGGCCGAAGGACCCCACCTTCCAGAGAAACCCCGCTCACTCCGTAGATGCCCTTCTAGCCACAGCACCGCCCCAGGTGCAGCCAGCCCGGGAGGGACCACGGGAGGTTGGCTCCAGGGCGTGGTCAGCCTGTTTCACCCAGTCCTGCCCTGCTGGCCCCTTCTAGTTACTTTCCTTTCGGTGTGCACAAATCCGTGCACCGGGCAACTAGTCCTGTATAATAAAAGGCTAATATGCAAATCGACCGAATGGTGGAACGACTCGTTGCTATGACACGCCCTGACCACCAGGGGGCAGACGCTCACAGCTGGTGAGTGCAGTGGCGGTGGCAGGAACAGGGCTAAGCCGCAGTGAGACATCCCCCAAGGGCTCCCGCACTGCTAAAGGGCACAGGCCAGGCTGAGGGGACCTCCTCTCCCCATGAGTGCACGAATGTCATGTACTGGGCCTCTAGTAATATTATAAGCATCCATGAAAGAGGCATAGGGGAGTTATGAAATTATAGAATGTGTGTGTATGTATGTGTGTGGGTGTAAGAGAAAATGAGAGGGAACAGGGAGATATTATTAGTACTAGATATGTGATAGACTTGTTGAATTTTATGAAATTAATTACATAAATTATAAATGATAAATCAGAAGTCAGTGTATTTTGTAGCAATATGAGATTAAAATTATTCACAGATAAACATTTAAAAGAAAACTGTGAGCATTGGGAGAATTTGGGTGGGAATCGCTGTACTCAGAGACTTAAAAGTACTATCCTGCAAATGAAAACTATCAGGACCATGAAGAATAGCATGCATACCTTAAATCATCTCACCATCTACATGCCTAGGATTAGGTTCTGTTCCTGGTTCTATTTCTAATTCCTTAATCAAATGGATACTTCTTTCCCTCAGAACCAAAAGACTTCATCTCTAAGATAATAAAAGTGAATTTTCAAACCTGTTTTTAGCACGTTTAGCATCAGCATTCTTTATTTTCTTGTACAGAAGTCCACTATTAGGGTGACTGCTTTTGTTTGAATGGTGGTGGAGGAACTAATCTAGTCTAATTACCTCCACTCTCTTGTTCCTGCCCTCATGTCCTCTGATACACATCCAAAGAACACAGTTTTCAAATTACTGAGCCAATGACATAAGACTGCGGTCGGCAAACTCATTAGTCAACAGAGCAGCAAACCACGGCTCGCGAGCCGCATGTGGCTCATGAGCCGCAGTTTGCCGACCACTGACATAAGAGATTATTTTCACTTATAACAATCTTGGGATTAAAAGCAGGAATAGCTTAACTGAATATGAAGCTTGCCTCCAGTCCTGATTAGATAAAGAAGCCCACCCTCCTCTTTTGTATATTTTTTAAAATAGTATTCTGTCAGTTTTGTAAATTACCACGCACACCTGTGAAAGGGAAATATCTGGACCTCTTTCTTACAAAGAGCCAACCATACTTAATTTGCTAGATACATGTCACTTGCTCTGAGCAGGTTGACTTCTGAGTCAGACAGGTTCTCTTGCAGTACTAGAGAGGACTGGATAATTTTTAACTCATCTGTCTGCACACATTTCTAACAGCTTGTAAATCTTAACTACTTCCGTTTATTCATCTCATTCACACATTCATAGCATGTCAATTACTTGAATGAAAGTACCTGAGAAAGGAGCCATACCTGAATTTTCAATTTAAAACAGATATGCCCACATCACCATTTGTTTTAGGCACAGCTATTTGCTGTGGTTGTTGCTGCCCTGAGCCCACTTTGTTTGAATGCTTTAAAACATCAGCTTTCCACAGAGCAATGCCTTAATGTAGGAATTTACCCAAAGTGCATATAGTATTTATATAGCACATTAATTTTTAAAGTACACATTTTCAAAGATGTGGCACAGAGCTACAGCTAGTCCTGGAACATAGCTGATATCCAAGATGTGAATTCACACCAAGTCATGACTATGCACAGGCATTCCTAAACATAGTCAGTTTCAGCTAGTTATATGCTTCCAAATTCTTCAAATTAGAATGTTCCAGGAAGCTGACTTTTTATTCCATTATGAATTAGTTTGATATGGCAGAGGATGGGAGGTATTGCATTCTTCTTTAATGATTTTAGGTGACAGTGGTTATCCTTTGAAAAACTACTTAATTACTTCTTTGTCTTATCCCCAGACTCCTTCTGAAATAGAGTCAATATAAGTTAGGATGGAACTCAGTAAGTGACTAGAATGATAATGAAGAATGCATTAGGAAGAGTTATAAATGGGACGTGGATGCCCCCCATTCAGTCTGGTGGGGCCTCCCTGTGCCACCCTTCAGACATTTGAAGGCTCTATAATATCTAGCACGGCCATTAAAGCAGCTTGTCTTTTAAAAGAAGCAGCAGAGATTAACACAGCTCACCAAATGCCTGAAGTAAATGACTATGATGATGTGTACTTTTTGCAAATTTGGTACCAAATAGTAAAGTAGAGCTAAAAATATTGGGACAAGATGATTTTCATTTTGAAATGAAGAAAAAAATCCTTTTACCTACCATGTTTGGGTAATTATTTCTATTACAGAAGTAAATTATGTATTATATTTTACCAGTGTGTAGGTGCTTTGGCAGGAAATACTAGGAAAGAAATTACTTTAGGGTGAGGCATGTCTTTTCTTCTAGCAGACACTGGAGAGGTAATGGTGAAATTTCATTTGAGGATATGTCTAGTGATTGAGGCTTGCAGGAATACCCAAAGTTCATTTGTCCAAAGTGTGGTATTGACCTACTTATTTTTTTATTTACCTATTTTAGGAAAAAAATAATAATTATTTTTATTGGAATATTTTTAACATAGTTGGAATTAAAAGCATATTAGTTGACATAGTTATTGACCTGTATTATCTTTACATTTATAGCTACTGGTATTCCAAGTTTTAAATTTCATTTTCCAATCAACCTCAGTTTTGAAAGGCACATGACTTAATGAGGAAGAGGCATGTTTTTCTTATGGATGAATGCTGAGCAAAACAGAGCAAAACTCAAATCTAGCTTTTTTATAGTTGAATTTATTTTATTTTTTAAAAACTTTATTGTGGAAAGTTTTACATAAGTCCCCTTTCCTCCTGCTTGACCTCTTCTGACCTCCTATTTATTTAAATTGATCTTTGAACAAAATAGATCCAGAGACATAGAAGGATTCACCTCCCTTTCGGAGACTGACATGGAACTTAGTTCCCAATGGAGGGCACTTTTGCTTCACAGCTACCTGTTTACCCCTTTGGGGGAGAGGTGAGGGAATATATTATTTTTTATTGCTTTCGCATATTTCTTATAAAATGTTTTGCATGTTATCAACTAGCCAGAAAACAGATTAAGATAATGTTAGACTGCCTCTTGGGAGCAATCTCTGGCAGTTTTCAAAGTACCCTCATATAGGATAGAGGAGATAACCTTTCTAAAGTTTTTGATTTTATTTATGCAATCACTTTGCTACCAGAGTACTAGGGTGTTATTCAGTGGAAAATGATTATGATTTTGGATTGTGGAAAAAATATAACATTATTCACAATCTATATGTGTATATATTACACATCCAGATATATATTTGAGATATATATCTTTGAAATATATGTATTGAAGATACATATACAAGTATAAAATGCAAGCCAAATAATGATATTTAAAGATAAAAATAATGAATTCTGTTCTTCAATTCAAATAGAAGAGTCTTGAACTGATATCCTTGCCCATTGAATTGAATTCCAGTCCTGGCTCTTGTACTGAAGATCTAAATTCTTTACTTTAGGAAAATCATCCAGTTTCCTTTACTCCAGTGCTCTCTTCTATAAAGTGGGATTATGTGAATAAACAGTGCTTGCTAACCTGTGGACCACAGCTTCCTGAGGGTTTCAGAGTTAGTTTAAAAGGTCTTAATTCCAAATAGGAATTTCAAGTTTTATTTATAAATGGTTTAATGATGTACTCACCTAAGCAAAATACATTTAAGTGTATTTAACAGAAGTTTTCCAGAAGCATTCCTTAATTGATAGTAGCTATTTGTAATGTAAATTCTCAATCAATTGAAACTATCCACATCTACATATCATAATGTTTTTCTTTTTTTTTGTTTTTTTTTAATATATTTTATTGATATTTTACAGAGAGGAAGGGAGAGGGATAGAGAGCTAGAAACATCAATGAGAGAGAAACATCGATCAGCTGCCTCCTGCACACCTCCCACTGGGGATGTGCCCGCAACCAAGGTACATGCCCTTGACCGGAATCGAACCCGGGACCCTTCAGTCCGCAGGCCGACGCTCTACCCACTGAGCCAAACCGGTTTGGGCTCATAATGTTTTTCATTTTGATCTTAGGAAGGGGTCTTCATATGGGAACAGGTTTGCTAATCACTTGAAGAGATTTTATTTGTTATTTTTTTATATATATATTTTATTGATTTTTTACAGAGAGGAAGGGAGAGGGATAGAGAGTTAGAAACATCGATGAGAGAGAAACATTGATCAGCTGCCTCCTGCACACCCCCCACTGGGAATGTGCCCGCAACCCAGGCACATGCCCTTGACCGGAATCGAACCTGGGACCCCTCAGTCCGCAGGCCGATGCTCTATCCACTGAGCCAAACCGGTCAGGGCGAGATGTTATTTTTTTTACATATGGGACTCTTCACCAGTTTGCATGTCATCCTTGCAGAGGGGCCATGCTACTCTTGTCTGTATCATTCCAATTTTAGTATATGTGCTGCTGAAGTGAGCATGAGAGATGATCTTTTCAGTCACTTCCAACCTAGTATTCTATGATTTCAGGATAATTTCATCATGTCTACCTTGGCATGATTCAAATGAAAAATAAATTTGGCAAGATGAGCTCTATTTTATGGAATAGTTTTGTAACATATATTCTGAGCTTTAAAATGTGACCTTTTCTTTCTATTATAGGAATGGCCATGTTAGACAGTCCTTTGGTCTATTACCTTTATAATGTTTGACATAAAAAAAAAAAGACAGATGAGCTCATATCTAAATTATGGGTAAGGCTGGTCAAGTGTACATAGAATTGCTTATTTTAGACTCACCAGGGCCTCATCAGAAATGCTTTGAGAATTTTAAAAATCATTTTTATTGCCATACATTCTAGCTTTATGTTCTTTACATCTAGGAACATCATTTATACTGTCTAAGAAAATCCAGTGAAATACTCTAAGCCTATATTTCTGGACATTTACCTTCCAAGACATCAGGTGTCAGGACTATTCATCCCTCCTGGGCTCACCTCCACTACAGAATTGCCACATACCTACTAGGGATATGGGACAGAGATTTAACAACTCCTCCCCTCCTCCAATTAGATAGATGCTGCCCATAATGCTTACAGTACAAGTTGTAGTTTATATGTGGTAATGGGAACACAGTCTACTCAATTTAGATTCAAATGTATCAATCATCCATTGTGAGTTGAGTATTGTGTGAGCACTTTTCTATAAAATGTGGATTCCAACCCTCTCAGGAACCCAGTGAGTTAGATCTCCTGCTCTCTTTTCTAAAAGGTCACACAGCTGGTGAGTGGCGACCTGGGATTTAAAACTCAGAGTCCTTGATACTCTTTGCAGGTGGGATTCAGAGGGAAGATCCTGGACAGCAGGGGGTGAACTGCTTGTGGGTCTTATTAGGAGGCACTTGTACTTAACCTTAAAAGATCACTTTAGAGTCCCAGTATATTAGGCAGTTTCTTTGCCACTCACCGCTCACACTTTGGTTTTCTTTCTTCAGGCACTCTCTGTCTTACCACTTTGTCTTTTGGGAAGAGAGTAGGAATACTGTTACAGAGAACCAGAATAATCAAACAATGCTTGGAGAGTTTGGAGTCACACTTTATTCACCAGTGGGCTTAGAGAAAATGAATTCAAATTCTAAGCAAGGCTACAAGCAGAACTTCCCTTTTTATTAAAGAGCCAGCCCTATGTGCACTTAGTGGTTATTTCGCTGCTGGCCTTGAAAACAACACAGTTCTATCCAATTAAAAAATGAACCTGGCATGGCATTGAAATTATGGGCATATCTAGTCTCTGGCCTACAAGGTCAGATAGCTAAGTTTATCTTCCTCATTATTCAAGCAGGCTAAAGCAGGCTAGAAAGCAAAGTTATTTTTTTAGAATAAGAGGCCGTCGAAAAAACCCAAAAAAACAGCAGAGAATTCCAAACAGTATCTTTACAAAATAGGGGTTAGCCTTCTCAATACCACACATAAAGATGTGTTACTTCAGGAATTGAGCCTGGACAAGAAATGCAGATTTCTCTGGAAATCTTTAGCACAAAGCAAATGTTCCTTAGTGAGTGAGGATTTATGAGAATGACTTGGAGAAAACAGGAGTGATAATCTGGCCAATTTAGAAATCATGTAGTACAGCCTTTCCATTTCCCCCATTGAGAAAAATAAAGCCCAAGGAAGGATAATGAACTCCCTAAAGGCCTTTAGCTAAAAAATAACAGCTCAAGGACTCAAAACAAGGTCTCTTGGCTGTCCATTGAGATGTTTCCTGAAGCTTATAACCCTACTTGGCACTTTGTATAAGTGGGTCCCTGGGAGTATGTTGGCTGTTCTATTTAAAACCATGCATCTGTATTTTCAGGCAATTATTTCTCAAAGTCATATAAGACTAAAATACAGATTTGATAAGAAATTACTGCTGCATCAGCATAAAGTTGATGAATAATGTGTTGAGATCCTTTCCTAAGACGTCCCCTAAACTCCCAGCCTTTAAAACTCTCAAGACCAAGGACCCACCTTGCACTCTCCTCTTTGGAAGCAGGCCTGTGCCTTTCTGGTCCCCCACTTCCTTCTCCGGGAGCCTTATCTTTGCCTTTCCCTCTTTTAAGCTGCAAGGGTCCTTCTTTTGCTTCTGTAACTTGTTTCCTGAGCCCACCAACCCAGCTGGCTCACTTCTACTACCTCTCTAACTTTCTAAATAAACTTTCAATTATAATAATAATAAAAAAGAGAAGTGACTGGACAGGCTATTTTCTGTAATCACATTTGGAGGAAAAATTAAAACAGTATCTTAAAAAGTGGATTAGAGGAAACCAAAAGCATTGTCCAATTTTTGGTGTAGAGGTTTGGGCATAAACTTCAGCATTAATTGGTCAAAATTCTCAGTTCACTTTTTCCATCAGCCTCAGCATCAGCTTTGTGTTTGATTTCCAGATGGCAGAGTCCTTTCCAACCCAGCTCATTCTCAGGGCTTAGCATGGAAGCTGGAGTCCCTTTGAACATTGACTGTCAATCGCACGTTATATTACATCATTGCTGTAGTCACATGCAGCCCATTCTCCATCATCCAAAGGAACTGGCCAGCGGAGGGCTTGGGCAGCCTTGGCAAATGCGCTTTATGTGAAGCCAAGGATAACGTAATTCTGCTACTGTGCAAGAGGAGATTTGTACTTCCCTAAGCAAATTGGCTAGAAAGGAACCATTGTAGTTTCCTCTAATAGGGCGCATGACTTCTTCAGCAGCAATGCTGTATCTCTTAACTTTTTGAACAGAAGTTTCTTCTAAATCCTGGCAACACGGGTAATTAGAAAACTGCCTGTGGGATTTGGAGGAAACCCTTGCAGAGCCTTCTTTCCTTTTTCCAATTTTCAATGTGGGGTCCCTCTAGGGCAGTGGTCGGCAAACTCATTAGTCAACAGAGCGGCAAACCGCGGCTCACGAGCCGCAGTTTGCCGACCACTGCTCTAGGGTACCTTTCTGGGAGTTCAAATTATTCCACTTTTTTCTAGGAATATAGTGACACAATCCATTCCTTTATTTATTATTCTAATACATTCTGCAAATATTTAACAAACCCAAACTATGTGTTGGGTGCATTAGCTAGAACAGCAGCAAATAAGGCATGTTGCTTGCCTTCTGGCATTTACGCTAGTGCTTTTCAGTGGTGTGTCAGAGCTTCACCTTGCTCTTGAAGCCTTTCTAGCTTCTTTGTGAACTTGCCTGGGGATTTCTTTCTGGCACCTAAAGAATTTACTTGACCTGCTGGGCAGGAATAATTAAACACTGTAAGTAAAACAATAATTTAAGAAAAGATGCCAATAGAAGTCATAATTGCTCTTGTTTCATTTTATGTTAACAGAAATTTTAAAATATATATTCTCTATTTGCTTAAAACCCATTACATCACAATGAGGACAATATTTTAAATTTCAGTCAAACTCCATATACCATCTGACTGGGAGGACAGGAGATGTGAAAGTGATACCATTATAATAATCTGGTTAGTACTTAACAGAAAAGGAGTGAAGGGAATACTAGATAATATAGGCATGCCATTTATACAGCTTTGCTAATTTAACACTCTCCAAGTCTGTTCCCTGCTGATTGATGGGGGAAGGGACTGGACAAAGGTACTTGGATGCATGCCCAATAAGGTCTGAGTGATGTGGGAAGGTACTTACCTGTCTGTCAATCACACCTGGGAGCAGGTAATGGGCCAGAATAGGTATGATCCCTGCAAGGGTTTGAAACCTGAATATTTAAACTTCTGAACAAAGGAAGTTCCCTCTCTTGACCCTCTTGGGACTTCTGCCGCAAGGGGCACACTCTCCTGCATTTGCCCACATGGCTCTGAGCCATGTGGACTCCACACAATGGACTAATGGGCTTTAATAAACCTGATGCTTAGCCAGCCCCAGTCCCAATACTGAACAGAAGCTCTGATTGCTGGCTTTGCTGAATCCAAAGCTGCCTCTCTTTCAGGACTGGCTTAAGGGACATGGGACTTTGAAACCGGAAGAATGTAACTCCAAGAAATAAAGCCTTTTAGCACATTTCATTCTCCTGTGCAAATCTTAGAAAATTCATTTTCTAAAGGTATCTTCAGAACCTCACTCCCATGAGGGATGGAGAAGTACACTCCCCCAGTAACAAAAGGACTATGGTGAGGACACCATCAAAGGCAGTTTTATGCTAGGCTACTCTGGATATGAGTTTGCAGTGTGGCTACTTATATTTACTCTTTCAGACATCCCACAGTTGATATTTTTTGGAACCACAAATCAACAGGTGAGTAGGTGAAAACTGAAGCTTGATATGTTTGAAGTTAAGTTTCACCTAAATATTGAATTGTATAACATTTGACAGAAGCTAAAAGGAAACACCACTTCACCCTTTCAAAGAGCTTGAGGCCATTATTTAATTCCCACTGAATGGCTTTGAGGCTCAGAATTTTCATCTCCATTTCACAGATAAAAAGGAGAAGAAATCATGGGAGGTTCAACAACGGTCTCAGGTCATGTAAAAAAAACTCAATATCAGAGTGGAGATCAGAACTCTTCAAACTTGGGTCCTTTTGACTTCTCTGCTTTGAGAACAATGCATTTTTGCAAACCGACTCAGTCTTTAAAAAGCCAGCCTCCTTGGTAAAGCCCCTGTGTCCTTTGCAAGTTAAAACTTTCTAACTTGTATTTCAGGCACTTTGGAAAGTTCCTACTCTCCTGGAAGACATGGGGATAACGGTAAAGGAGTATCAAAGAATCATGGTGAAATTTAAGTGACACGGAAACCATACATTTAATTTACCTATTAACCAGGCCGGTCCAGCATCTCCAAAACCAATTTACTGATTTATTTAGGAAAGTATAAGTCTTAAATTACCCTAATAGTATTCTAGTGTACTAGAATAGTTGACCTTTGAGAAGAACTTAGCCATATTTAGCCTCACTTTCTCAGTCCCTCTTCCAGGGAAAAGAAATCAGTAAATTAACATTTCAAAGAAAGATTAATTTCCTAGATTTTTCTTACATAGCAACTTCAAGACAGGGGTAAGCAAAAGTAACTAACAAAACTAACAGAACTTTAATCATGAACATCTAAGTGATGACCTAATTCCCCCTTTCCCCTTGGAGAGATATTCATCTCCTCTCAACCTCATTTGGACCACATTGTAGATGATATGTATACAACCCCATCATTTGACCCATATTAACATTCACATATCTGGGAAACAAAAGATCACTAGGGATAATTAGAGCAGAAAAGGCTGCTTTGAACCACCAGGGGGTTCCTAAGATAGAAACTGGGTGGAGAGGCAGGACAGGCAGAGCAGGAAGAAGCAGGGAAAAAGGGTTTGTAGAGCATCAATTGGTACGTAGTGAATACCCACAGGAAAAGAAATCTCAATAGCTTCTTCTGTTCTTACACATACTACTCATTACACTCCACGCTGTCCTTTCATTGCAGTTATACCTGCTTTCTTGAATTGCACATATTGTTATAAATTATTTCTTAAATTTTGTTTTATGACTATGTAACAGACACCATTGTAATTAGCTAGTTATTAATAATAATAGGAGCAAAGGGAAGGCCAGCTATTATAGGCATGTCATTTGGGCAGCTTCACCAGGAAGCTGCAATTTCACACTCTCCAGGGAACACTGGCCTATACCCTGCAAAACACTAGGGGGAAGGGATCCAACAAAGAGAAGATAGGCAGGTGCCCAGTAAAGTTGGGGTGATATATGAAAAATACTTTCCTGTCAATCACAACTGTGGACAGAGATGGTTGGCCAGAATGGGCATGGCCACTGCTAGAGTGTGAATATTTGGGGATACATAATCCCCTAAATAAAGGGACTCATTCTCTTGTTGCATTTGGCTCTTGACTCATGGGGCTCCCTTGTTTTGCTGCTGCCCACGTTTCCTCCATAGCCATGTGGCCCTCTGGATCCCACATGCAATGGACTGATCATCTACAATGAGGAAACACAAACTAAGCTAGCCTGATACTGGACTTGACCAGGATCCAACATGGAAAGGAAACTCTGATTTTAGCTCTACTGAAGCCTCAGCTATACTTCCTCTATAATTGGACTAAGGTAAATGGGAATTTGAAAACCCAGAATTACACATTATGGGAAGGAGTGGTTTAGTGCCAAGCAATGTTCTCTTTAGAACCATCTCTGAGAGAAAATTCCATCCAGGCACAGACTGTTGTGGAAGTGTTCACACACCCCAGGATGGATCAGTTCACTTCCTATGTAAATACTTTCTTGTCCAATGAGCTGACCTAATTTAAAGAATTAGTATTAGATTGTCTCATACAAGAAATGTCACTTTTCTTGTCATCCATGAGGCACCCAACTCCTCCTTGAGTCAGTGGCTAAGTATCACCTCCTTCAGAAACTACCAAATTCAGCTTCACCAAGACCTGTGTCTTCCCAAGGCTAAAACCCTTTGCTCGGATAAATTAGAGATGCAGAGAAACACATCCACTCTTCAGACCAGGAGAAGCCTCTTTAGTGAATAAACCTCTTCAGGATGACTTCATGAAGTACATGTCTCACTTAGACTGTGAGGGCACTTGGGTGCATAGATGACTGTTACTGAGCTTCCAGATGTATTAGGCTCTGCAGAATTAAATCTCCAATAAGTCGACTTTTGTTTTACAGTACCAATCTTCCCCAGGAAAGCACACAGAAAATAAACAAACAAAATGCGCGTGCGCACATGCACACGCACATATACACACACACACACACACACTATATATATATATATATATATATATATGTATATATATATATATATATATATATATCCTCCCCAAGGATATGTTTTCATTGATTTTTAAAGAGAGAGAGAGAGAGAGAGAAACAGCAATGTTGTCTTCCGCATGGGCACCAACCAGGAATCAAACACACAACCTAGGTACGTGCCCTGACTGAGGATTGAGGCTGCAACCTTTTGGTGTATGGGATGAGGCTTCAACCAACTGAGCAACCTGATCGGGGCCAAAATTATTTTTGTAATGAAAATAACAGTGGCACCCTAGCTGGTTGCTCAGTGGTTGGAGCAGCAGCTTGGGACTGAAAGGTCCCGGGTTTAATTCGGTCAAGGGCACGTACCTCGGTTGCAGGCTCTATCCCAGTTGGGGAGCATTCAGGAGGCACCCAATCGATGTTTCTCTCTCTGTGTCTTTCCCTCTCCCTTCCACTCTGTCTAAAAATCAATGGAAACAATATCCTCTGGTGAGGATTAACAAAAAAAGAAAGAAAATAACAGCAGTAAAAATAAGCATTCTCCTTTCCTTCTGTGAAAGGAACACATAAAAGATGATCATCAGAGAGATGCAAATTAAAATGACAAATTAAAATTCTCACACCTGTCAGAATGGCTATTACCAACATCAATAAATGACAAGTGCTGACGAGGATGTGAAAAAAAGGGAACCCTTGTGCATTGCTGTTGGGAATGCAGACTGGAAAGCAGTATGCAGTTTCCTCAAAAAAAGTAAAAATGGAACTGCCATTTGATCCAGTGATCCCACTTCTAGGAATATATCCCAAGAAATCAGAAACACCAATCAGAAAGGATATATGCACCCCTATGTTCATAGCACTGCTATTTACAATAGCTAAGATTTAGAAACAGCCCAAGTGCCCATCAGTAGACAAGTGGATAAAAAAGTTGTGGTACATTTACACAAGGAAATATTATGCAGCAGTTAAAAGGAAAGATATCTTATCCTTTGAGACAGCATGGAGCTAAGCAAAATAATCCAGTCAGAGAAAGACAAATACCACATGATCTTATTGATATGTGGAATCTAATGAACAAAATGAACTGATGAACAAAATAAATCCAGGGATATGGAAGCATGCAACAGACTGACGAATTTCAGAGGGAAGAGGTGATGGTGGAAGAGATTAACCAAAAAACTTGTATGCATATATGCATAACCCATGGACAGACATTAGTGTGATGAAGACTTGGGGAGGGAGCCAAGCTGGGGTTCCCAAATGCCAGGATAAACTATCTTTATATAGAAGTTTCTTTAGCAAGGAGTTTTATTTTCTTTAAAGTAATAAGACATATGAAACAATGATTTATTTAAATAATATTTTTCTCAGTGAAAAATAAATATTTTCCCCAAAGAATGTTTACATGCAAGATGAAAAGAGCCAATCAGGGTGGGGAAGGTCCAGGCAGTGATTTTAGAACATTGGCACACATCCAAAGGGCTGACAGAGCCTGTTAAAACATTGCTGGGCCTGCCCCTAGGGTTTCTGCCTTGCTATGTTTGGGGTGAAGTCTGAGAATTTGTATTTCTAGTAAATTCACAGATAATTCTGATGCTGGCTGTTAGGAAAGATACTTAGAGAACTCCTGGTGTCAGGGTTGGTTTCTCCAAGTGTGATCTCCAGAAATATCAGGCCCCGCTCTAGACAACTGAATCCAAATCACATTTTAACAAGATCCTCCAGTAATTCTTTTTTTAAAAATAACAGCTTTGCGTAATTCACATGCCATAAATTCACCCATTGAAAATATATAATTCAGAGGTTTTAGTATATTTACAGAAGTGTGCAACCATTGCCACAATCTAATTGTAGAACATTTCATCACCCTCATGAGAAACCAAATACTCATAAACACTCACACGTCATTCTCTCTTCTACTGCTCCTAGACCCTGGCAACTACAGATTTACTTCCTATTTCTGTGAATTTGCCTATTCTGGGCATTTTGTATAAATAAAATCATACAATAAAGCCTCTTTTGTGTCTGGTTTCTGTCTCTTGGTCTAATGTTTTAAAGTCTCATCCATGTTGTATAGTATACCCATAATTCATTCCTTATTTTATGGTGCTTAATATCCTATATAATAAAGAGATGATATGCAAATTAACCCTCACACCCTCACAAGATGGCTGCCTATGACCAGGCCAGCAGGGGGGTTAGTGAGGGATGACCAAACAACTGAACAGCAGGCTGTGTGGGGCAACCAGGCCAACGGGGGTGGGGGGGGGGGGGGTGAGGGGCAACCAGGCTGGCAGGGGGGGCAGTTGAGGGTGACCAGGCCAGCAAGAGGAGGCAGTTAGGGGCAACCAGGCAGGCAGGCAGGTGAGCAATTAGGAGCCAGTGGTCTAGGATTGTCAGAGGGATGTCCAACTGCCGGTTTAGGCCCGATCCCCAAGATCCGGCTCTAAGCTGGCAGTCAGACATCCCCCGAGGGGTCCCGGATTGGAGAGGGTGCAGGCTGGGCTTGAGGGGACACCCCCTCCCATGCACGAATTTCTTGCAACGGACCTCTAGTTCCATTATATGGATGTACCACTTTGTTTATCCATTTGTCAGCTGATGGATGTTATGATCATTTCCACCTTTGGCTATTGTAAATATGTTGCTATCAACATTTGTGTATAGGTTTTTGTCTGGACATATGTTTTCCTTCTCTTGGGATTGCTGGGTCATATATATCTCATTTTGAGGACCTCCCAAATTGTTTTCCGTAATGGCTACTCTAATTAACATCCTCCCCCACCCTCCAACAATGTATAATGGTTCTAATTTCTCTGTATCCTTGTCAACACTTACAATTGTATTTTTTATTTTATTTATTTTTTTGGCAATCCTAATGCATGTAAAATGGTAGCTCATTTTGGTTTTCTTTTTCATTTCCCTAATGACTGACTAATGCTATTGAATGTCTTTTTAAGTGTTTTCTGGCCATTTGTATATATTCTTTGGAGAAATGTCCATCCAAACCCTAAGTGATGCTTATGCCCATTAAAATTTGAGAAATGCTTGTTTGCGGAGGTTTCAGATTACAGTCACAGTGGCTCTCTGCTTGAAGACTGTAGCCTTCCTGATCCTGGTACTCAGTGTTGTGTATGGACCAGCAGCAATGGCATCCCCAGGGACAATGAGGCATGGGGACTCTCGGGCCTCGGTTAGATGGCTGAATCAGAATCTGACAATATTCCCACTTAAGCAGCAATTAATTTTGCTGCCATGGGACATCTGGCAATGTTCAGAGACATTTTTCATTGTTACAACTGGGGGAGTCCTACCGGCAGCTAGTGGACAGAGGGATGCTACTAAACAGCCAACAATGCACAGGACAGACCCTCACAATGAATAATTATTCAGATCAAAATGTCAATAGTGAAGACATAAAACACCCTGATCTAGTGCAGCCAGCTAGTCCATGCACAACACAGTGAGTACCTTTTTTGCCAGGGACTGAGGTGTTTGCCAGAATATGGGACTTTTAGTGCTAAACATGGGATTTTCCCTAGCAATACAGGATGGCTTATCACGCTACCTCACAGGACTGTGTGCATCCCAGGCTCTTAGATTTGACCACTATTGCATGAAAGGCAGCCTGCAGAATGAACTAAAGGCTGAGGACCCAGTAGGGCAGCTTCTCAGGGACTCACCTGCACTCACCTGTAGGTTTCAGGGTGCCTCCTGACAGCCAGGGAACCACAGGGCATCTGGGCTTCTCAGCAGGGCCCTCTCTGCCTCTGCATCATCCCGTGAGCCTGGCCTAGCTGCTCAGGATTCCTGGCTCTGCCAGAACTGCATGATCAAAGCTTGCTGACATGCCCTCGCTCCCCTTGCTCTTTCTTTTAAAAGGGGTATAACAATAGGAACAATACAGCACGGGGTGGCTGAGTGGAGTCCAGGGACAAAAGCACAAAACCATCACAGTCTCTCTAGTTGGAGAGTGGTGGGATCACCCGCTGTCAGAGACCCAAATGACCCAGGAGAGCACCTTCAGCCCCTTCATTCTATGGAGATTGTGAGGCTGGTGCTTGAACAGAGAGGAGTATGTTGGATTCATTACCATGCAGGAATAATGCCCTTTTAATTGCCAGCAAGGAGAAAGAGAACCAAAACCTTTCCTTTACAAATCCTAGATGCCCCACTAAAAAGGTTCATTCACATTTAGGGAACTAAGTGTTCGCAACCCAGCTGGGCCAGGGTAAAGAGTGACAGATGGTTACGTCCTGGAGCAAAGCAGGGGTTCTCAGACTTGAACATGCAGCAGAACCGCTGTGGGGCTTGTTCAAATGGGCGCCCCCCTCCTCCCTGAGGCTTCTGACTTGGCAGGTCTGGAGTGAAAGCTGATGATTGTATGTCTAAGTTCCCACCCCCAGAGTAGAGTGAGAGACCGAAGCATTCCTGACCCTGGTACTCACTGTGTTGTGCATGAACCAACAGCAGCGGCATCACCAGGAACAGTGAGGCACAGAGACTCTCAGGCTTCGTTCATTGGCTGAACCAGAATCTGACCATGTCCCCACTTAAGCTGCGTGCACATTCAAACTTGACAAGTGCTGGTCAAGATTATTTAATTGAGGTGCCCGTGCTCTCGCTGACCCTCTAAAGCAGGGCTTAACTACACATTAGGATCATCTGGAAATCCCCCTGCGGGACATACCCCAAGCCAGTTAAATCCGAACCTCTGCACAGTGTTTTTAAAAACCCCAAGTAAGCCCTAACTACCGTGTTTCCCCGAAAATAAAACATCCTCCGAAAATAAGACCTACTTACAGGTTTCCTTCTGAGTGAAATATAAGGCACCCCCCGAAAATAAGGCACCCAGGCTCTGTCTCAGAATGAAAATTAATTTACCATAAACTGGTCACTAGGGCCGCCCCGACTGGCGCATAGCAACCAGTGACGTTACGCAGAGTCCTGACGTCACTGCTGTGTGGAGGCGGAGCGGAGGTCAGAGTGAGCGGTGAGCACAGGGTGGGAGAGAGGAGGAGACTTTCGCAGATGCGTGTAGAAGAACAGGAGGATTAGAGCGGACGGGACGCGGCGAAAGTGGTGAGTGCTGGTCTGTCTCTGGTGATACTACCTGATGCTCGCGGCGCCTTCATGATGACTGAAGGTTCTCAGTCAGTGGCAGACCCTGTTCCAGCCCAGATCCAGGCCCCAGCAAGCCCAGTGACAGTCCCCAGGCAGGCCCCAGGGGGTAAATGTCTGATAAAGGGGTAGGGGGGATGTCTGGTGAAGGTGTTCAGTGGCACAGGGGTGGGGGGAGGGGGATCACTTAAAATGACACAGGAGGATCAGAGGGGGCAATCAAAATGACACAGGAGGATCAGAGGGGACAATCAAAATGACACAGGAGGATCAAAAGGGGTTACTAAAATGGTAATCCCCCCTCTGATTCTCCTGTGCCATTTTGATTCCCCCCTCTGATCCCCCCTGTGTCATTTTGAGTGATCCCCCTCCTCCACCTTGATACCCCAATTCCTTTTTTTTTACCCCTAGAAATGAGCGCAAAAAGAAAAAGCTACTCTGTGGAGTACAAGAAAGGAATCGTGCAAGACTCTTGGGGCCAAAATCTTACTGCTTTCTAAAAAAAGAAGATGTTGTGTATCCGATTGGTCCGAAAATGGCGAGCAGAGTATGGTAACCTCATTGAACAAGTGGACAAGGGAAATGCTAAAAAGCGCAAGTGTGGATCAGGTCGGCAACCATTATTTTCCGAGCTGGAAGACCTGATCTGTGAATGGGTTGTTGACAGGAGAGCAAAGGCTTTGGTTGTGAATAGGGCTCAGATTCAAGAATTTGCCCTTGCAATGGCACCACAGTTGGACATAGCCCCCGAAGACTTCAAAGCATCACAACACTGGCTGGATAATTTCCTTCAGCGAAGTGAACTGTCTTTAAGAAGATCTACAACATTGTTTAGGTTGGAAGATACTCAAGTTATTAAGTGAGCACTTGCATTCAAGTCCCTTATTGATGATGCTGACTTCTCTAAATACAATCTTTCCAACATGATTGCTATGGATGAAACTGCAGTGTTTATGGGCCAATCATCTCAAACAACAATTGAACAGCGGGGTGCCTCCTTAGCGTACATTCCCTCCACTGCTTACAAAAGTGAACGTGTTTCCTGTATTTTGGCAATTCGTCTGGATGGCACTAAAATCCCACCTTTAATCATTTCTAAGGGCAAGAAGGAAAAGATTAAACGTGTTTTGGGTGTTTTTATTCTTGAAACTGAAAAAGCCTGAGCCACACAAGCAGTTAGAAGGAAGTGGGTCGATTTAATGCTGCCGCTTGTTATGCGAGGGAGCCAAAGAGGTCTGCTAGTCTGGGATGCAGCCAGCACTCACCACGCTAAAGACATGAAGACATTTCTTCACGAAAGAAAAATAGATCAGATAATGATTCCCTCAGGAATGACGGCCTATCTCCAGACTCTTGATATTGCAATAAACAAGCCATTCAAAGACAATTTGCGCATGGAAATTAATGACTACATTGAAAATAGAATGGAGAGAAATCAGCGTGGAAACTTTGTGAAACCTAAACTACAAGAAGTTGTGACTTGGGTGAAGAATTCATGGGAGAAAATCACTGACAGTTGCATTGCAAATGCACTGCGAGCAGGCTACCTTGACAAGAAGTACTCATTTAAAGACAGTGCTATTGCTAAACATGAGAGATTTGGTCCACTGATTCTGAAAGAAATGGAGTCACAAGAAATTCACCAGGAAATTCAGGAATTGGATTGTTATGATGATGTTCCAGAAGATGATGACATGATTGTCATTGAGTAAATGAGTAAATTCTTGATACTGTAGGATTCACAGTTTGTCTGGTTTGTGTTGACAACTACCGTACTACCGTACCGTATACAGGTAATAAATTTCCTTTATTTTCATTTAACAATAAATGTGTACCGTATTCTTCTTCATGGAAAAAATAAGACATCCCCTGAAAATAAGACCTAGCGTGTCTTTGGGGGCAAAATTAATATAAGACACTGTTTTATTTTCGGGGAAACACGGTAGTTTGGCTCAGTGGATAGAGCATCGGCCTGTGGATTGAAAGGTGCAGCTGATTGGTGTTTCCTCTCATCGATGTTTCTAACTCTCTATCCCTCTTCCTTCCTCTCTGTAAAAAATCAATAAAATATATTTAAAAAAAATAAAATCCCCAAGTGATTTCAAAGTAGCAACGCTTTGAACCAGGGGTGTGCAAACTTTTTGACTAGAGGGCCACAATGGGTTCTTAAACTGGACCGGAGGGCCGGAACAAAAGCATGGATGGAGTGTTTGTGTGAACTAATATAAATTCAAAGTAAAGGAGCGGAGGGGAGAGCAAGAGAACCCTCCGCTCTTTCGGCTCTGCGGGCCGGATAGAACAGCCAAACGGGCTGTAGTTTGTCCAGGGCTGCTTTGAACACTTGTTTTAAGTACAATCAGCCTCCTGAACACCTTTCACCTGGGAGACTCCACCAACACAACCTCTACCAGGAAAACCTGCTCACCTGCCCCACCTAGTGTCTTGTGATTCCCTCCATATCTCCAATCACCTGCTTCTACCCTTGATTCATATACCATCTGCCCTTCTCCTGTTTGAGGATCTGCTCTGGCTTCCTGACCTTTCTCTCAGTTATATCCTCTTGGTTTAAATGCAGGTGGGAAGTAGTGTCACTTTTAATATCAGTGTTGGTCAATCTGGACGCTAGAACTCTTACCTCAGAATCACCTGTGATGCTTGTTAAACATGCAGAATTCTGGTACAACCCACCCCAGACCACCTGAACCAGAAACCTTCGAGTGTGTTCAGCAATCTTCCTTGTTTCACAAATAATCCAGTTGTTTCTGAGGCACTTAAGAGTTAGGGTACTACTGATCTAGACCTTCTGGTATACCTCCGTCCCCTCCCCTGGCTAATTTCAATTTGTAATAAACTTAGCACCTAGAAAATGTCCTGCTCAAGCACATAAATCAAGAAGTGCACACTAGGGAGTGTGTTCTCAGCTCACTCTGCAGCAGCTAGAGCAGAGTTGTCTGTGCCACCCAGGCCAAAGGCAAGGCCTGAGCCCAACCCCCATCTCTTCACTGCTGGATGCCATCCCCGACTCCAGTTCCCTGCTGAAGTTGTAGTTACCAATGGGAACATCCAACTTCTTCTGTTGCCTCTTGTAGTTTCATTTTCTTTTTTTTTTTTTTAATATATTTTATTGATATTTTACAGAGAGGAAGTGAGAGGGATAGAGAGCTAGAAACATCGATGAGAGAGAGACATCGATCAGCTGCCTCCTGCACACCCCCAACTGGGGATGTGCCCGCAACCAAGGTACATGCCCTTGACCGGAATCGAACCCGGGACCCTTCAGTCCACAGCCCGACGCTCTATCCGCTGAGCCAAACCGGTTTCGGCTCATTTTCTTTTTAATGGTGCTTCTTGTTTCCCCAATAACATTGCAAATTTTCTATGTCTGGGAATCAATTCACGTTCTCTTCCTGGGGGGAGATTTATTTCTTCTGAGGCATCGAGTGAACTCATTGCTGACAGGGAAATTTTCCCGTACAGGGGAATGAAACAATACACAAAAGTACAAAGTTTGTTTCCCTGGGCTCAAACATCATTGTAGAAGAGACTTTTTCTGTAGGCTTAAAGCTCTATAAATAATTTCAAAACAAGCAATGCAGCAAACAGCAGCATCCAGCTACATTTCTCTGTCAGGGACAAGGGTGCCTAGCAGAAGTGACCTTGGAGGGGTCCTGCATGTTATCTGAGATCTGGCCTGCTCTAGCTAAAATCTTGATCCCACTCTCATGAGAGAACTTTCCATGTGGGGCTCTGGAGTAGTTGTTTTCTGACTTGTCCCCGTTCCTTTGCAAACAAATAAAATAATCTCAGTCTACTAAAGACATATTCCTTTTGCAAACTGAAACAATGATCGGAAAGTGTTCTTAGATTTGCAAATACCATCAAAGTGAGAAGCAGGTGTAAAGCCCTATGAAAACACCAGGCTGGTGTTATGGAGAGTGAGCTATGAACGGGGACTGGAAGCCAGCCACTGGGACAATCTCTGCAAAGCTGGCCTGGTTTCCCTTGTGCCACACACTGGCAGCAGCCTCCTTGCGAGCTGCAGCTGAAGCTCTGCCTCCCGTTGCCCTTTGAAAACAGCCATGCTGACAAATAGGAACAGCCCAGGTTGTTTTTATCCAGCTTTGCCATTTGTTTCCCATAGACCAATTAGGTTTTGCTGGAGGTTCACTTAAATAGTGGTATAATTTTCTGTGGAAGATTAAATTGGTCAAAGGAGAGCCTCTGTTATTGGGGAGTAGATGAAACACATTTGAGTGAAATCCACTCTGGCCCCTGATAAGACTGTGACGGGAGATAAGTTTTCCTTTGATGCTTTCCTGGCGACACTGCAGATTTCCTAAGTGAAAATAAACCCACAGCATCTCTCAAGTTGGCACTAAATGGGCACCTGCTGGTGGGGAGGGGAAGTTGATCTGTGAGCCTGAGACTTCCCCAGCTGTACCCTTGTGAACTCTCATTGAGTATTGCTTCCAATCTCCTCACGTTGGGGAAAACACTATACTTTCTTGAATGCTCTGCCACACAAATAGGTAAATGAAGAAAATGGAAGTACCATGAAGGTCAAACCCAGGGAAGACCAAAGCATTCAAACAACACATCACCAAAAGCTAGAAGGAAAAAAAAAATCAATACATAAATCTAGCCCTGGCTGGTGTGCCTCAGTGGGTTGGGCGTCCTCCAGTGTACCAAATTCCTGGTCAGGGTACATGCCTGGGCTGTGGGCTCAATCCCTGGGAGGGGGCATGCAAGAGGCAGCCAATTGATGCTTTGAGCTCACATTGATGTTTCTCTCTAAAAAGCAATAAAAATATTAAAAAACAAAACAAAATACTTTAAACAATAAAGAATTAAAAAATAACAAAAACATAAATATAAATCATTCAAACTAACACTGTAAAGTATGCATAAACCAACTCGAGGTTCCCTCTAGAAGACTCTAAGGAACTTCTCCCTTTTTAACTACTGATATTTCTCCATACAGTTGAAGCATTATGCAGTGGGCCGGACATAGATTTTTGAGTAAGTCAGATTTGGCTTGGAATCATGCTAATGACCAGCTAATCTTGAATGTGGTAGTGAACTTCATTGAGCTACCATGTTTTCAGCCATTAAATGGTCATAGTTGTGACTGATCACACTCCTGTTTGACAAATGTTCTGCTTGGTATCCCATTCCATATCCAGTGTTACCAGTATAAACCATTTTTGGATATTCTGAAACTATTCATTACCAGGGCAAAAAGTAGCCTCTGGTACCTATAGACAAGATGTACATGAGAAGTTGAAGGCTGCTGTTAAAAATAAAAATGCTCAAAGCAGAACCAGAACTTCCTCAAGAATATCTGCATCTCCATGATAGGCTCCCCTTAGGAAATCTTCCCAGTGCTATTTCAGGATTGCAATGGACCAGTAACTTTGATGTGCCTCATATCTTACACATTTTCATATGGGAGTTTATATTGCAGTTATTCTTTCTCTATCCCACAATTGCATGTTGGGTCTGTAAAGAAAGATAATATGTTTGTGCCCCTAGGGTGAGAAAATTGTGCATTGCCTAGCTAACCTATTCTGGCTATAGTGACTGAATGGGACTCTCAGGTTGTCTTCTTAGAGCAAGAAGTATCTTCTGCATATGTGAGGGGACTAAACGTTTGATGGCCAAATAGTGTACTATAGGTAGTATCTGTTTTATTCCCTTTTTTCTCTCTGTTCTTCCCTACAGCATGATTATGCCACTCCACCCTATAAAACTTAGGAGTGACTATCTGACTTATTCATCCAATAAAATGTAGGCAGAAGTATTACGTGTCATGTCTGAGCAGAAGTTAAGAACATATAATTTTCCCTGTCTCTTTCTCCTTTGCAATTTTCTGTTTAGAAGGTGCTCTTTTAGTCTAGATCCCAGAACAAAAGAAATGTGGATTAGAGTCACAGTTGATTTGCATTAGAGCTACAGCATGAATGAAAAACAAGCCTTGGCTGGTGTATGTCACTAAGTTTGGGGTCTTTTCCTACCTCTGTGTTATGGAAATTAGGTTGACTGATAAAGAGAGTTGAGGTTATTATGAACAGCAAATGAGATAACATTTGCCATTTTCTAGAACTGTCTGACACACAGTGTGGGGTTAGTAATTGTGTTAGGATAAAGTGGTGGGTATAACTTTTAGCCCACCGTGAGGAGGTATACACCTAGTCATCTCAGCTCCTCACATCCAGCCCCAAAGAGACTCGTCTGCTCTCCTGCCTGCATAGGGCTCTCCTCGTAATTCCCGTTTCCTGTCTCAGGACACATTGTGTCCTTGGCCAATAATACTAGGAAAATCTCAGTCTTCCAGCAATGCTTGCTTTCTTTTCTACAGGGATATAAACATGGAAATCTTCACAGAAGTGATAAAAATGTAATAACGAAAAATGACAAATTTAATATACCATTTTAATACACCAATGACATGTATAAAATACCATATACAGTATAGTAGAGTCTATACATAATAATTTCTTTATAGCCTTTCTGTCTGAAACATGTTGTCTTTCTTTGAACCTTAGGAAGTATTAGTCCATCTCAGGTAAATTTTTAACTGTGGGCATAATTTAAAAATTACCTGAGATGGAATAATATATTCCTTCCATAGATATTTCAATTTTAGGGGATTTTTGTGGCCTTGGGAAAACCATATAACCTCTTCATGCCTTACTTTCTGCATATGTAAGATAGAAATAAAAATATTTTTTTTAGAGAAGCTTGAGGATTAAGTGAAATAATATATGCAAAGGGTCTAGGAGAATACTTGACATTTAATACAACTATAAATATTCAAAACCCAAATCAAGGAGTTTTGAAATGATAGGTGGTAGTGTTGCTTTACTTTTATAGTTTTTGTTTGTTTTTGGAAAGTGCTATCTTAAACTCAAACCATTATCAATTTTCACATGCTCTAAGGCCAGCACTTCAAGGATTAATAACAAATTATCTTTTATGATAGAATGTTCTGGATTTCTCCAGCAAAAATGACCAACTCTAGAAAAATGAAAGCTTGCAATTGCAAATGATTAAAGTATAATAAGGAGCCTGGATGGCTGATACATTCCAATTTCAGAAAAATTATTTTCCCTTTGTCCCATGGGCCTTTACAGCAAGAGCATTTGGACAACCTTGCTGAATTATAGCCCTTTTGGTACAGTTTACACCATCATCAGTCAGAGAGGCAGAGACCATGACTTACAGGATTAAGACATGGCTAATGTCCCAGCTTTGCAGCTTCAGATTTTTCCTTTCTCAAACTCTGTTACCTGCATATGTCACATGACCTTCTCTTACTTGTATTTCCTTTGCTGAAAAATTGTATTTTCCTCCTCTTATATTCATTTAAGAACAAGGTGGAAAAATGTGGTAAAGCCTCCAGCAAAATAACATTTTAAATATCTATCTATAGGAATATGCAAAGTAGCCAGGACGCTGTAATGTCACGACTGAACAGCAGGGACCTGAGGCTGCATGGTGCCTGGCCGGGGTGAGGGACCTCAGGACGAGCCCTGCCCCACGCCAGTGCCGGGCCAGGAGACCTCAGTCCGTGCCCCCCGCCCTGGTGCTGGGCTGGGAGACTTCAGGCTGCACCCCCCTGCCCCAGTGCCAGGCTGGAGGACCTGAGGCTGTGCCCCGCCTGGAGGGGTTTGACAGGGGTTGGGGCTGGCCGGGTCTGGGTCTCCTGTGTTTTTGAAGCATGTGCGGGTGGTGGGTGGGGATTTGACTCTAGGTCCCACAGACTCTGACAGGAGGGAGATTTTCATATACATTTTACTAATTTTCTTTCATCTCTGACACTTCTATTATAGAGAAAGGGCAAATAGCAATATTAAAATATTTCCTCTAATTAATTCCCTTTTAATGTGCATGAATTGCGTGCATCAGGCCACTAGTATTAAATAATACTTTTCAGAAATAAAGAAGACTTGGCTTTCTTAATAGACTTTGAAAGTGTAATCTTCAGGCATACAGACATGGTTGTAAGATGTTCTATTTAATGCCAGCTTTGTTAAACTTCATATATTCAATTTTCTTTTTACTGGTCCAGTCATATTATTGGATTACCATTTAGTTGTGTTTTCATGTCCTTTTCTGTACCTAAAACCACATTCATCCTTGGAGTTTTGAAACTTTGAAGTCTGAACCCCTGGAAACTTTTGTTCCGTTTAAATTAGCATATTTCTCTACTACACAAAATCTACCTCATAGTTTTCTACTATCCCTAAGTTTTACTAGGGTAGTTTTTATCCACAGTAAATATCTTATTATATTTATTTTGGAGTCCTTATGTCATTGCAGAATGAATTATGATTTCTAGGAATTCACTGGTAAAGACCAAGATCTATAGTTAAATTTAAGCACTGTAAAAGTGATATAATGTGATGATGATAATGATAGCTAATATTTATTCACTACAAACTACATATCAACACTGATTTAAATATATTATCTTATTTATTTTTAATGAGAGCCTTCTAAATTAGATACTGTAGCTATTCCAATTTTTGATGAGGAAACTGAGGTGTAGATCATTATTTGCAATAGTCACAGATTTAAAAAATGAAGAAATATGGCTCCTCAGAAAATTAATAGATTTAAAATGGCTAAAACCAAGTATCCATTTTTATTTTTATTTTGTACTTTGCTTTGATTAGCATTCTTTGAAGTCTTAAAAGGATCAGTTTGAGGAATGTTCTCGTTGATCTGTGTTGATAGTCATTGCGGATAAGAATAAAGTTGACTCTTGAATAATATGGGTTTGAACTTCTCAGCTCCACTTATACACACATTTAAAAAATAAATAACTCTACTATTTTCCATCCATGGATGGGAGATGGCAGATCAGAGGGCCGACTGCATGCATTGATCTACACCATTTTATATCAGGGACTTGATCATCCACAGATTTCGGTGTCTTCATAGGAAGGTGGGGTGGGAGGGTGGGGATGTCCTGAAACTAATCCCTATGGATACTGAGAGATAACTTAAGCTTTGGGGGAATCAAAAGTTCTATGTTAATCATCATGGGGGCTTGGCACTTCTAACCCCTGTGTTGTACAAGAGCTAAATGTAATAAACAAGGAAACATGGAGACAACTAAATGAAAACTTCCTGAAACAATTAGTCTCTTCAGGCTGGAAGGGAGGTCACAGGGTTGTTTACTAAAGTGATTCTTGCCCCAGTCCTAGCCCCTCCCCTGCTATTTAATGGGAACATTTGCCTTCTGCAGCCAGTTCCTCTTCTCCCTGGTATCTGTGACAGGCTGGTTCACTCATTTACTCCTACTCCACTAACTAGTAGGCTTGGAGATAATCTTTGTCTCCAACATACTTGAGGATTAATGTTATGTTTATTGGGTATTCTTGGATATACTGACAGTCCCCATAGAGGTATAATTATCTACTAGCCTGCCTATAAACAAGTTATGGGGTATGGTTTGTTTCTACACTGCTCATGGCTGGCTATGGGGCCTGGGGGCTACCAGCTGTGTATCATGCTGAGATTTGCTTTCCATAGTCCCCTTAAATCCATTTGTCCAAACCTTAGCCCTTTGTCTGCATGTTGCTGTCTTATCTTAGATCATTTAAAAAAAATAATGTATCTACCATTGAAACTTCCATCTTACATAAAAACTGCTGTTTGAAATTTTAACCCTGCTATTTTGGCTTCTGTAAATGCTTGCTTGCTTAAATAATAAGGAAAATAAGACCATTCCCATTTCAGAGAGGCCATTAAACTTTCCCCAGATGAAGTTATCAGTGCCGGTACCAGGCCAAGCCTTTGGTTGAGGTCTCAAAGCCCCAGCACATAGGGACTGTTTAAGGACTTGCTAAGGGGCCAAAAAACCCCATATTTGGGAGACAAAGAGGATAAAAAGGTATAAATACAGGAAACTTCCTGTGTGACTTCGCCCAGAATTCTAGAGACATTTATCTCTTGGTCTGTGCATAATAATAATAATAATAATAATAATAATAATAATAAATGTAACTCCATCTCTCTAAGTGTTGCTTGGTTCTTCTCTGTTCTTCTGTAACATCATCTCTACCTTCACTTCCAATCGATGGTTCCAAGACAGAACTTCCTTGATTTGAGCTTGATCTGTGATTGTCCTTTTCACCTTGGTAAACAAGGTGTCCAGGACTTGACCCCAGTGATTGCCAGATGTTCCAGCTTACTTTCTGGTCATTCCCTGCTTTCTCACCTTTGTTCCCAGTGCGAGACACTAGAAGAAAAGGCCACAGAGGTGTTTAGAACAATGAAGCATTACCAGCCATGTAGCAGAAAGGAAACTTCTGCCATTTTCATATTCTAGGGCAACTACAGAGTTCACATGAGGAAGAAAATTCCTCTTTCATTGAGGAAAATATTTATTAAACTTTTTGGTCAAGGAACACAAAGGGAGCTAAATGGCTTGCTCTGTATAACAAAATAAAGAAGAGGTTGACCTAAAATGAAATGACCTTTGGTGCTTTGAGGACAGGCCAGAAAGATCTGCCTTAAGGGGAACTCAACTTTAATAAAAAGCAAAGGTATTAAGGAGTTTGTATTAATCTTGAGGACAAGAGCCCAGAAAGGCAGGGACTTAGAAAAGTGACAGAACTTAGGACTAATAATGTTAGATATGTAACTATCCTATTCTGTAATTCCTTTAATTTTTTCTCAAGGATCCAGCAAAGATTTATTAATTATAAACAGTATCAGCTTTGGGTCAGTACTTCCTTTAGTAATTTTTAAAATAAGACTATTTTGTGGGAAACAGCTGTAAGTTCTAGAAAACTTTTGGGGGTATAATAAAAATATTTTTTTAAGTGGATGAAAAGACACTACGGGCTGGAGAAGACAGTAGTTGCTGAAGTTCAGAGTATGAGTGGACAACTAGGATTCATAAGATTTCTTAGGAATTATGAGCAATAATTATGAGATTTATGAGAAAATATGGGATGAGATGGTTTCCTGAGTGGATCAGCTATTGGGGGATTGGGTCCACCAAAACTGGATAACCTTGTTTCGAGAAGACTGGAAGATTTGAAGTCACTTGGTATCATAGATCACAGAAGGTGATAGAAAAAAATGGATTCAGATAGAGTACAGATAAATACATGGATATAGTCATTCAAAGAATGCCAATCAGAAGTTATTAAAAGTTATTAAAATTATTAAAATGTATTCAATGACATTAATGAGATTTTAGTAATATAAAAGGCTTTAAAAAGAGATTACAAAAAAGCCCCCTACAACCTCCCATTGCTATTATTGCTGAGAACAAATATCCAGTAGGATGATATCCCCAGATGAGGTGAGTAATTCTATATTCATGTACAATTATATGCAGAGCTATAAATGGATAACATCTACCATTATTCTCTTTAATGACATAATGTTTATTACTTTTACTGCACTTTTTATGATGTGAGGTTTGTTGTGTTCATTTGCCTAGTACCTGAATCCCACCACTAGATTTAATCTCCTTCAGGGCAAACCTTATCTAAATAGTTTACTGCTGAATCTCAGGAAACCAGAGTGCCAGGCAGAGAGTACATGCTCTGTAAAAATTCACTAACTAAAAGGAAGTCAGGAAGCTACAGAAGACCTTTAAACATTTCTTGCGTACTGGAACAAAAGAGACAAAGTAATGTTACAGGTAAAGGAAGATAAAATAATTGCATCACACAAAACATGATGCATAACCTACACAGAGGCTGATAATGCAATGGTTTATTCATTGAGCACAGAGACTATTTTCTTTTTAAAAAAATATATTTTATTGATTTTTTACAGAGAGGAAGGGAGAGGGATAGACAGAAACATTGATGAGAAAGAAACATCAATCAGCTGCCTCCTGCACACCCCCTACTGGGGATGTGTCCGCAACCAAGGTACATGCCCTTGACCAGAATCGAACCTGGGACCCTTGAGTCCTCAGGCCAACACTCCATCCACTGAGCCAAACCGGTTAGGGCGAGACTATTTTCTTTACCACATAGATAATGAACTGCCTGTTCCTAATTGTCTGTGCCATCTGGTACCACATTGAAAAAAAAAAAAAAAAAAGCACAAGCACATATGGATTGGGCTTTGGCAATTATGAGTCTGGAGTATATTAAGAAACTACTAAAATAATTACAATATTTGAAAAATTCAGAATGTCGTCATATAAATTTGTTACCCCATCAAAGTAGGCCACATTCAAATGATATTACCATTGTTCAAGTATTTTAAATGTCTCTCTTTGAGCTACCTTTACCTTCAGCTAAAGAGTCCCATAGAAAAGTCTCTTTTGATCTTGTTGCACCTTTCCCCCACATTGACCTTCGAAAACATTCCTCAGAACAAAGTTCTCTCTTACTCAGATATCTATTCAGATTCCTGATGGGGGGAAAGATCACTAAGAGTGAAAGGTATAAGGTGACTTTCATGTCTTGTTGGTTAACAATGCTCATTAAATAAAAAGCCAGCCTTATACTGCATTCAAGGTTGTATTGTGGCCAAGGAAATGGAAGGTGCTAATGCTGCTCTCTTGTGTATTGGATGGTTCAGTCTGAGCCTCACACTTGAAAAATAAAGTGATAATTAAAATATTAAGGGGACTTACGGATTAATTGAAGGACTGAAGAATGTTTTGCCTCGGAGAGAAAACCCAGGGAGAATGTGATTCTGAATACAAGAGAGAATGAATTTATTTTGTACATCTCAAGTGGGTAAGATTAGGATATATTATAGGCATGGGGTTATTGCAAGAGACAGGCCATAGCAGGAAAGAGTGGCTTCACAGTTGCACCTCCTCGGCTGTCTGATCACTTACTTCCCATGCTCTGGCATCTGTTCTCTATCTTGACCTCTTGGAGCACAATCAATTTCCCTATCAGTACAAATAAGCCAGGGTAGCACTCCCTTCCTTACACAAATAACAAGTACTGGCAAGTATAAAAAGACAGGTTTTTGTTTGTTTTGTTTGGCTGGTTTGGTTTTGTTATTATTTGGGGTCAAAATAAAGATGCAAAGTTTGGTGAAGTTTATAGGTGAAAAGGACACAAGTATGAAGAACGATAGTAAAGACTATCTTTGCAATGAACAAGTCTCCCAATTGTCTGCATATGAGACCAAAAAAAATTGTAATCCAAAATGGATTTAAGCTGGCAGTGTTTCCTTACTTGGTGGGAACATAATTCTGCCTTTTAGTCTTTTCTCTAGGTGAAAACTATCCCTTTTGTCACAAGCTATGCTAAAATTCTGTAATCTCCAGCTCACCTCATTGGAAGTACACCATCTGTAAGGTGGAATGTTTGTTTACCTTCTCTTTTCTTTCTCAGTATGAGGATATCTCATGGTCAGATAGAGTCCATTCAATTGTCATATCTATCTATATCAGTATGTACCTAGACAGGCATTCTACACTATTTTATAAATACAACAAAATTATCTTTCTGTTTCTTGCTACATAACAAAACCTAATGGCTTAAAACAACACATATCTCACAATTTTGTAGATCATAAATTTAGGCAGGGCTCAGTTGGATGTGTTGTCTACCAAGGTCACTCCATGTTATCAACTGACAGACAGGTTGGTCTGAAGGTCCAAGATGGTTTCATTCACATGCTTGCCACCTTGGTGGGGATGGATGAAAGGCTGGGCTCATTTGCGGTTATTGAGTGCCTAAATGCATTTTTTAAAAATACATACTATTATTATTGGTTTTAGAGAGGAGGGGAGAAGGAGAAAGAGAGATAGAAACATCGATGATGAGAAAGAATCATTGATTCGCTGCCTCCTGCAAGTCCCCATACTGGGAATCGAACCTGCAACACAGGCATGTGTCCTGACTGGGAATTGAAACGTGACCTCCTGGTTCATAGGTCAATGCTCAACCAACTGAGCCATGCCGGCTGGGCCTAAATGCATCTTTTTCAGCATGACATTCTTAGGGTAAATTAGAATTTATTCATGGATATTCTGTAATCTCAGAAAGGTTGTTTCAAATTACAGGAAGTAGAAGTGATCCCTCTCTTAGGTCCTGGGCCCAGAAACTGTATTCCATTGGTCAAACAATTACACAACCCTTTGAATTTTAAGTGGAGGTGACCTGGAGCCCACCTCTTAATGGGAGGAAAGTCAAAGAATTTGCAACCATCTTTAGTCTTCCACAGTACTAACTGTGGAAGTCTATGGGAATGTACATATAAATATATACAATAAGCTCCAGCATGCACTCTTTGTTCCCTTCTCATAAAGAATTAATGTTGATCTGGCTGGTCTTGTGTCCCCTTCTTGCATTGTTAAATTTTGCAGATTTTCCTGTCCCCTGTGCATCTTATTTCATACCTTTTTGTTATAGGATGTCACTTTTGTATCACAATGTCTTTATATTTTGCAGAAAACTATAATGATCTTTTACACTTGCTCAAGGTTCACTCTATTTACCACCTTTATTATAATAATTCTGCAGAAATTCTGTTCCTTTTTAATACATTCTGTGAAGTGCTGGCTTCCAGCTTCAAATTGCTAGGAATGGTACCCTCATCCTCGAGTTCTTTACTCTTTGTGTGACTTTATGTGTTTTTATTTTTATTTTTTAGAGCAGTTTTAGGTCTATAAACAATTGAGAGGGAGAGATTTTCCATATACTTCCCGCCCCAACACATTCATAGTCTCTCACATCACTCACCAGAATGGCACATATTTTACCCAGACCGAACCTACATTGACACATCATAATCACACAAAGTTCATAGTTTATCTTAGGATTCACTCTTTTTTTAATTTAATTTAATTTCAATTTTTTATTTTGTTGATTAAGGTATCACATATGTGTCCATATCCCCTCATTGCCCCCCCCAACCCCACTCCCATACATGCCCTCACCGCCCTGCTGTCTCTGTCTATTGGTTATGCTTATATGCATGCATATAAGTCTTTTGGTTGATATCTCCTGTACAGCCTATGGGTTTAGACATACCTTAATGACATATATCCATCACTCTAATATCATACAGAGTATTTTTACTGCCTGATAAATGTTCTGTTCTTTGCATATTCACCTCTCCTCCATCCCGCAAGTTCCTGGCAACCACTGATCTTTTTTATTGTATCCACAGTTTTGCTTTTCCAGAATGTCATATCCTATTTTATTTTGTTGGTTTTCTGCCAGCTACTTCTGTGGAGATGAGGAGGCACTGAATGCTGCTCACTCTAGCAAGAGGTTCCAAATCTTGACATTATTGGCATTTTGGACCAGATAAGATTTCAGTGGCACACTGCCCTGTGCATTGGCTGTCTCCCTGGCCTCTGCACACTAGATGTGAGCAGCACTCCCCTCTCCCATTGTGCCAGTTGTGTCCAGACAATGTCACATGTGCCCAGAGCTACAATTTCCCCTGGTTTCAAACCTCTGCTCTAGCAGAGATAGTAACTCCTTAATTAGAATTCCAGTTGAAAACAATAATTCTATGAAAACATGCTCAAAGTCACTAATCACCTGAGAGATGTAAATCAAAACAACAATGAGGTACTACCTCACACCTGTCAGAATGGCTATCATCAACAAATCAACATATGACACGTGCTGGAGAGGATGTGGAGAAAAGGGAACCCTCCTTCACGCTGGTGGGAATGCAGACTGGTGCAGCCACTGTGGAAGACAGTATGGCATTTCCTCAAAAAATTAAAAATGGAACTGCCATTTGACCCAGTAATACCACTTCTAGGAATATATCCCAAGAAAACATAAACACCAATTAGAAAGGATATATGCACCCCTATGTTCATAGTAACACAATTTACAATAGCTAAGATTAGAATACAGCCTAAGTGCCCATCAGCAGATGAGTGGATTAAAAAACTGTGGTACATCTACACAATGGAATACTGCACTGCTATAAAAAAGAAGGAATTGTTACCATTTGCAATAGCATGGACAGAACTGGAGAGCATTATGCTAAGTAAAATAAGCCAGTCAGTGAAAGAAAAATAACACATGATCTCACTCATTTATAGATAATAAAGAACATTATAAACTGATGAACAAAAATAGATACAGAGGTAGAGAAGCATTGAACAGACTGTCAAATTACAGTGGGAAGGCTGGGGAGAGTTGTGGGGAGAGATAAGAGATCAACTGAAGGACTTGTATGCGTGCATATAAGCATAACCAATGGACGCAAGACACTGCAGCGAGGGGGCGGGGGGCGGTGAGGGCATGTGCCAGGGGGTTAGGGGAGGCGGGGGGAAGGTCAATGGGGGAAAAAAGGAGACATATGTACTACTATTTGTAATACTTTAACCAATAAAATAAAATTTAAAGCAAAAAAAAAAAAGAACAAGAAAACAATAATTCTACTACTACTTCAAAATATAGACCTCATGTAACACCCCTGACACAGAAAAGCAGAAGCATTACTGTTTAACCTAATCATGATCAGAGTCCTGTGAGCTCTATGCCACTGTCCTGCACCCAACCTGATTCCCAGAGTCCTTTCCTGGTCCATGGTCTGAGTAAGGTTATACATAATCTTTCATTCATAGGCACTCTGTTTAGTGATCTCCTAATGCCCAAAAGCTTGAGCAATACTTCTTTGATCCTGATTGTATCACATTTATTTCTACTTCAGTGATGACTATCCTGTAGAAACTTCCATCAAATTCCCATACCTGCGATGAAAGATATTAATCTTTAATTAGACACAGATGGCTGGAATTCCATGAATCAAATGAATTTTCTCCTCTCTCTCTCTGACCTCCACTGATCAGTCACAAAGGTTTTCTAGATAAACATCGCCATTTGATTCTCAACAATTCACAGCAAAGAGATGACTGATTTGTTAGAATTTTATCATAAAATGTTGTTTTTAAATACTGCTTGTTTCCAGTTCTGACCAAGTAGGAGTTAGACCATAAAGCATATTTCCCTGCTGACTACAACTAAAAACTCTATAAAGTAGGAAAAATAACTATTTCTGTACACTAAAAATGAGAAAAAAAGCAAGTGGATTATACAGGGGAGTGAAACTTTGGAGGAGTGACCTGTGTTGGGTGTGTTTCTCATTTTATCATATATTTGGCTTGAACTTAATGGAAGACCCAAGTCATAGATCTGTAATAGAAGCAAAAGCTCTGATAGGAATTCTACTTTTCTGTCCAGATGAACTGGTCAAAAGGACTGCTGTGGTCCAAAGAGTTGGAAGAAAACCATGTTTTAACCTTATTTTCTCCTTTTTGACTCCCAGCTTTCCACAGAAGGCAGAATCCAATAGCAAAGCTGCATAGAAGTGGCAGCATGGGAAGCTAAAGCTCTGAGTAAGTCTCTATCTGTCTAGTCAAAAGAACTGGGAAAAAGTGTTTCCAAAGGCCAGGCAACATTGGAAGAATTCTAGTAAGGAGTAAGATTGAAGAAGGAGATCAACTAATTCTGTACATGAACCTGTGCAGGTACTGGGCTCACAACTACAATGCACAGGACAGACCAAAATCAGCATAGCAAAGTCTATTAGAACTAAGTTAGGATTTAAGTCATCATGTAAATTCCAGAATAAACCCTGCATGGCACATATGTGGATAGATCAAGAAGACAGAGCAAAGGCTTTATAAATCTAAACTGAGATTAGAATCCTGCACAGAAAAGATAAGGCATTATTTGCAGCCTAAACCTAAAATAAAACAACAGCAACACCAAATCAAAAATAGCAAACATTCTTTAGAAGATTTTAGCAGGACTTAGAGAATTTATACGATATTGTATTTAAAATTACCACAATGTGCCGTAGCTGGTTTGGCTCAGTGGATGGAGCATCAGCCTGCAGACTGAAGGGTCCTAGGTTCTATTCCGGTCAAGGGCATGTACCAGGCGTCCTCAAACTACGGCCCACAGGCCACATGCAACCCGCCGAGGACATTTATCTGACACACCGGGTGCCGCTGCCTGTCCTGCTTAGCAGCCGACTCGTCCCGGGCCCCTGTGTGCATAGGAATTTGTTCATAGTTTTTTTTTTGTTTGTTTGTTTTTAAACTATAGTCCGGCCCTCCAACGGTCTGAGGGACAGTGAACTGGCTCCCTGTTTAAAAAGTTTGAGGACCCCTGGACCTTGGTTGAGGGCACATCCCCAGTAGGGGTTGCACAGGAGGTAGCTGATCAATGTTTCTAACTCTCTATCCCGCTCCCTTCCTCTCTGTAAAAAAAAAATGTATATAAAAAATATAAATAAAATTACCACAATGCAATCCAAAATTATTTAACATTTAAAAACCAGAAACATGAAACTGAATTTTAAGACAAAATAAACATCTATTAGATGCCAACTCTGAGATGACCCATGTCTTAGAATGACCACACAAAGACTTTAAAGTAGCTGTTACAAATATGCTTAATATAAGGTAAAAGTAAACACATTTGAAATAAATGGAAAAAATAGAACTTTTAGCAGATAAATTGAAACTACAAAAACAACTAAATAAAAATATTAAAACTGAAAAATACAACCTTATATAATAAAAGCCTAATATGTAAATCGACTGAAAGGTTGAATGCCTGGTCACTATAACACATACTGACCACCAGGCCAGCCAAGGCGGGTGGGGCCCCTGATTGCCCCGCCAGTCAACCCACAGGTCAGCCCTGATCACTGGTCAGGCCTAGGGACCCTACCCATGCATGAATTTCATGCACTGGGCCTCTAGTAATAGAGATTAAAAAAACCACCTGATGAGTGCAATAGAGAATGGAAGAAAAAAAGTGAAATAATTTGAAGATAGATCAATATAAATTATCCAGTAGTAAAACCAGAGAGAAAAAAAAAGATTGAGTAAAAATTAGCAGAATCAGAGACCTGTGGAACAATATCAATAGTTCTACTAATCAGGTCATGGGAGTCCCAGAAAAAGAAGAGAAAGAGATTGGTGCAGAAACGTTTTTGATGAGATAATAACTGGAAACCTTATAAATTTGATGACTGACACAGATTTACAAATTCAGGAAGCTCAGTGAATTCCAAATAGGTGAAACTAAATAAAATCATTCCCAGAAATGTATAATTGTTAGAGGCACTTCTCACAGACATCAGACAGGTGTTATTGGCCAGCTCCCTGAGTCAGAGGGAGAGGGCTGTCTCCAACCTTAATTCTTGTCTTCCCATATAAATGAATTTAAATGAGAAAACTCCAGATGACGAAGCCAATTTTATTAGAGCAATTAAAGCATGGCCCTTTATAAAAGAAACAAGGCAAGTACATCTATGCACTGGTTTATGAAGTGTAGATGGGCTTTCAGTTAATCTGAGGAGCAGGTTGATTGGGGGTCTGAGGTGTTATATACCCTCCTGTCTATTGGTTTCAGAATTCCTCTGCTGACTATTTTGGTACAAATTAATTCTCAAGGTCCCTTTCGACTTTGTTGTGGCCTTTCCAGAATTCATGAGAAGCACCTGGCAATTTTATCTTGTCAAACCCGAGACTCCTGACTTCTCTGCTTAGGGAGTAAAACTGCCCATTTTTTCCTTTTCTCTTCTCCAATCCCCTTTTGCATTCTCTCATTAGGAAGGTTTTTAGCCATTTGCTCTCCTGCCCTTGGCTGGGGAAGATAATGGCTTGTTAGTTACAAGCTGGCTGCAAATTGCCCACACTGTTTGGCCTTGTCTTAACTTTCCTGTGTCAGTTTTCCCATTCCACCTGCCCTGGAATTTTTGGAGCTTTTCACTGCCCTGTAACATAATCACATGTTTAAAAACAACAATAACAAGAAAAAAACACCTTGGAAAAGGTGGTAGACAAAAATGACACGTTGTCTGTAGGGGAACAACAATTCTTATTACCAAAAATTTACTATAGAAAAATGAACACTGCCCTAGTCAGTTTGGCTCAGTGGACTGAAGAGTCCTGGGTTCGATTTCAGTCAAGAGCACATTCCCGGGTTGGGGCTTGATCCCCAGTAGGGGGCATGCAGGAGGCAGCTGATCAATGATTCTCTCTCATCATTGATGTTTTATCTCTCTCTCCCTCTCCCTTCCTCTCTGAAATCAATAAAAATATATTAAAAAAAAAGAATAGTGAAAAAAAGGACACCAAAGAACAGTGAAATAAAATCTTTATAGTGCTGAAAAAAAAAGGCCTGTCAATGTGAGTATATAGCTAGAGAAAATATCTTTCAGAAATGAAGATGAAATGTATATTACCAATAATACTTTAAATTTTCATGAACATCAATTTCTATAAGGGGAAAATTTGCCTTACACAATAGATAGGGAGAAGGAAAAATGAAAGATTACATATGATAAAATTTCTCAATTATGACTCATCCTGTTCTTAAATTCATGGCTTTTGATCTTTAAACTTTAAACCTTTCTTCTAATGTCAATTTCTATTTTTTTTCTTCTCAGAAATTGCAACAATGGAGGATCTGATTTTTCTTAATAAGATAAAAATAAAATGAAAGATGCTGGGATTGACTTCATAACATCTTATCTAGTTATATTTAATATTGACTGGTCCTTTTCTGAGTAATTAATATAATAAAATTAATAAATGCATTATTTAAAATTTCATTATAGTCAAAGTATCTTTTTTCTAAGAACTTTGACTGCCTGGAATTTGTCCGTAAGAGTATGACCTGGACTGTGACAAATCTGGAAGTAATGTCACACATGTAATGGATAGAAGGACTTGGTACAGTTTAGGGAACAACAAAAAATTTGCATTGCTTTTCAAATCAGTTAAGTTGATCTCCTGTTTTCCTTGGATGTCTTATTTTAGTTGGTATTGACTCTGAAATATACATTATACTAGAGATCTGGTGCACGACATTCATGCACTGGGGGGGAGGGGTTTGAGGAGAGAGGGTCCTTCAGCCCGGCCTTCACCCTCTCAAATTCTGGGACCCCTCGGTGGATATCCCCTGAGGGGTCGTTAGTGCTGCTGTGGAGGCAGGAGAGGCCACCGCTACTGAGTTCACCAGCTGTGAGCCTGGCTCAGGGCTTCTGGCTGAGCAGCACGAGCACCACTCTGCAAAAAGCCAGGCTTGCTGCTCCTTAGTGCTGCCACGGAGGCAGGAGAGGCTCCCGCCACCTCTGCTGCGCCAGCTGTGAGCCCGGCTTCTGGCTGAGCGGTGCTCCCCCTGTGGGAGTGCCCTGACCACCAGGGAGCAGCTCCTGTGTTGAACATCTGCCCCCTGGAGGTCAGTGTACATCATAGTGACCGGTTGTTCTGCTATTTGGTTGATTTGCATATTAGGGTTTTATTATATAGGACAGTGACTGTAGAGTCAAAGGCAGTATCCTTAAGCCCTCTTGAATTGTTTTCCCTGTGAGCCTGCATTTCGCTGTTTAGTGTTCATGTACATTTTCTGAGACTGAGAATTTCTGTGCTGGAAGCATCTTTTTCCATTTAAGGTCGGCAACCCAGGGACATGTTGTCAAATGATTGCTCTGGATATCACATTAGGAAATTTAACAATAGATTAGTGGATTGTAAATTGATTAGAAAATAAATATTCTGATAATTTCACCCAAAAACCACCTTAGGTTCTAGTGGAACCATGAAAGCAAGCCCTATACACTATTGGATTTGTCCTTGCAGTATATGGCTTGAGAACAATATTTATAATACTAGAGGCGTGGTGCGTGAATTCGTGCATGGGTGGGGTCTGGCCAGCCTGCCCTGGTGGGGGCCGATTGGGGCTGAGCTGGCAGCAGGGAGGGGCTGAGGGAGGTTGGCCAATGGCCCAGCCCCATCAGGGTCGGGGGCTGATCAGGGGCTGGAGGGAGGGGAGACAGGTGGTTGGGGGGCCTGAATGGGGCCCTGATCAGGCCGGTTGGCCACCGCAGTGTGTGTCATAGCAACCAGTTGTCCCAGTTGTTCCAGTCGTTCTGGTTGTTCCAGTCATTCCATCATTCAGGTTGCTTGGCTTTTATAAATATAGATACCATGCCATCAAGTTATTAGCCACATGTATGAGAAAAACAAATCCCATGGATATAACTGTCCAAAAAGTTGATTAGCCCTATTATACTTGGGGTTCATGTGATTGTCACAAAAGAATAGCAAAGGTTTTTTGTTTGTTTCTAGCCTTTGTCCTTTCAGGATAATTTTTTTTTCTCAGCCTATCGCAATATTTCCTCAAATCTCAGCTCTCCCATAAGCAATTTGTTCTTCTTTTGCCTCCAAGGTTGCTACTATTAGACAGCTCCCATTAATTATGGGGGGGGGGGGGTTGACTTATTTTTTCCCATAGCATTAGTTATACCAGTTTTAGCTTTCTGATACTGTATCCAGGAGTACTTCTAATTTTCCAAATATGTAATTATTTTTAAAATTTGTTTGCTTTTCAAATTCTTCTATGCAAGTATTCCCCAAGGTAAAAGAGAGCAAATCTCTTTTCTTTAGGGATATTGAGGCAACAGAGAAGGAAAGGCATAGCTTTAAAGGACATTTCATGTTAAACATTCAATTGATTTCTCATTTGGTTTTACTATTAATGTAATATTTGCATATATCTGTTCCCAAAGTTATTCATATTTGTTGGGGAGCACATGAGACTTGGCTGGAAAGTTTGTAAGGATGACATTCTGATACAAGGGAAGTGTGTGGAAGGCCACCTGCCCTGTTTATTGGAATTCTGACTTAGGGGAGACTTAGGAGAATGTCAAAGGCAGTGCTCCTAATCATTCCTTGACCTTTCCAAACAAGTCTGTGCATGTGCAGACCTCCGGGTGTTTACTGGAATCCTTATGCTTAATCCCTGGATGCCTTTGCCTAGAGGACAATGTAAACACATGTGTCCTCCCAAGATTACTCACCCTACTGATTGTATCTAAAGATAAAAATTCCTATAAAAGCTTAACGAGGCAGGCAATTGAGGCGGCCTGGCTCCTTCAGCCAGGATGTCCCTTGGCCTCTCTTTCACAGTGAAACTGTGTCGGATAATCTGTTTATCCATCGGTCAGGGGCTGCTGGTAAGCCCCGGCAAAGTGGTGTCCCATGTGAGGAGCCCTGGCACATGTTATGTAATATAGAATGCTATTCAGAGTTACCAGTACAATTGTGTAATGACACCACTGCCATACCCAAATCCTTATTTAAGACTGATACCTTATGAGGAAAATACCACATTTGACCCTCATATGAACCTTGAGTGGCAGTGAAAAGAGTATTATTAACTTTGTTATACAGATGATAGGTCTGAGGCTCAGAGAGGGTGAAAAGCTTTTTAAGATCAAACATATAATTATAACTATGTTGATATCATTTGAGTGATTATTATGTCCCACGGATTTTTCATTAGCGCATTTAATCCTAGGTACTATTATTGTCCCTGCTCTACTTGTGAGAAAACAGACCTGGATAGGTTAAGCAACTTGCCCAAGCTTATCTACACAAATAAAAGAGTAATATGCAAATTGACCATACCTTTGTGATGCCCACCAGCCAATCAGGAGTGAGTATGCAAATTAACCCAACAAAGATGGTGGGTTAAATTGCATACACAGGTGCTGAGCAGCCGGGGGTAGGGCAGGATGCTTGCATCATTACTATGGTGATGACGCAGGCATCCTGCACTACCCCAGCTGCTCCGGGCCTCTGGACAGCATGGGAAGGCAGAAAGGCAGCTCTGGGTGGTGCTGGCAGCCAGGGGAAGGAAGGCCCATTCTTGCATGAATCTTCGTGCATTGGGCCTCTAGTATCTAATAATTGGTAAAAATTAGGACACAAACTTCTATTTGACCTCAAACCTACACCATTAACTTGTCAACTGTGTGGTAGCATCTAGAACTTGTTATCTTCTCTTTTTTTGTTCAGGCCATTCAGGCTATTTTTAGTTTATTTCTACTATAGTTATTTCATCTTTCATTAAATGTCCCATGTTATTTTAGCCTTTCCCACAGGCTCTTCCTAAGAATTTTACACAGTTAGCATGAGTTGTTGGTCAGCCAACCCATTTCAGGTCCAGCCACATTTGGTTCCTACTTTGAGTCCCTAATTTCTGACAGTTTCCTTGAGCAAGGAGAAATGCTGATGACTGTAGAAGCAGGACAGGAGGTAAATTAGGAGAATTATGTCCTCTGCATTTCTTTCAATTCTTGGCTCTTTCTGTCTCTTGTCTCTCTTTTGAGGCATTGACTTAGCAGTTTCCTATGACCCTGAGTCACACTTTAGGCTGGACACTAGGCCAGCAAGGATCGGAAGCAGAGGAGTGTTCCTGGGTTGCCAATGTCAAGAACATAATCCAAGGTGAGAGCCATTTCAGGACCAGGCTAGGGAGCATCCATGAATGTAAAGAAAGCTGACAAGCCCAGTAAGAATTTGTGGCTAAAGCTGCAACATGTTGGAGATAACAAAGGCCAAGAGGGAAGGGTAGAACAACAAAAACAATAAAAGTGTTTTAAAAACACACAAAAACATATCCAAAACTTTAAAATAAGGCAAAGGGAACAGTTTTGTTTCTTCAGTATCTTACTGGGATGTTATTTAATAGACAATCCAAGATTATATCTAAGAAGATGTAATTTGCTATTTACTATTTGATTAAAGTCCTGATATTGAAAAGTTATGTGTTAACTCGTTGATTTTTGTCTGCTAGATATGCACATGATTTCGGTATTTTGCTGAAACGATAACCCCCAAGGATGTGGATTTATAGCCCTGTAGAAGATGAAGAAGTTTTATAACTCACTTCACAGTCTTATTTAAACTTTATTCTCTGCCTTCCCCACTTCAGTTTCTCCTATTATTATTTTACATTAGTGTGGTAATTTTTTATAATTGCTGAATCAATAGTAATACATTATTGTTTAATAACCTCATTACTTTTAGTGACCAGTCTTCAAATGCTTTTTCAAGTAGCATTATCATCTTACCAATACACTCATTTATGAGTTAAATAATTTTTATACTTGTACTAGAGGCCCAAAATTCTAGCATGGGTACGGTCCCTAGGCCTGGCCTGGGATCAGGGCCATCTTCCCCCGCTACCTGCAACCAGCCCCACCCCACTGCTACCCACCCCCAGCCCCCATTCTCCATCCAGTGATTGGAGCCTGATGGCCGGCCGGGAGAAGGGACCAAGAGGTTGGCTGTTCCAGCCTGCTCACCGGCCCTGCCCCCGCTGCAGGTTGCCCTCTGTGTGTGGAGTGACTGGCAGGGCAGGGGCCTTGGCCTTGGCCTGGTGCCACCCACATCCCCCACCATCCAACCCCGGTTCCCCGTTCATTGGGCGATCAGAACCTGTCAGCCAGGGAAAGGGACTGAGAAGTGGTCAGTGCGCCTCATAGTGACTGGTCGAGTGGTCGTTCTGCCATTAGGGTCAATTGCCATATTACTCTTTTATTATATAGGATGATATGTTTTTAAAATATTATCCTTTGAAATAGGAAACTGAGTATTTTATAGATAAAATACATTATCCAAGGTTACACAGCTAGTCAGTAATGAGAGCAGGTGGATTTCAAGGAGAAAAAGCATGAAATCTTTTGCTACAAAACCTAGAGATGAATTTGTAGAGAGAGTGTTTCTCTTGTAGCATGGAGCTCTTTAAGCACAAGGACCAGTCTCTACATTTCTTTGTCTGCCTCCCTGCTCTTTAAAAAAGTGAGGGTTGGACTGATTCAGAGAATGGTGTCCAATTTTCTTGCCTAGGATGGTATGCCTAATTGTATTAACTTGAGGATTAATAAATTGTATCAACTTGAGGATTAATAAAAGCTCTTGTTAATAACCTGTGTGTATTAATAATCTTAATCATTCAATGTAAGCTATTTAATATGAATGCATACTATATACAGCAATAAGATTCATCCATTGTTACTTCACTCAATACTTGTGGGTATCAAACATGCCAGCAAACCCTCACATCATAGAAATCATTTAAAGTTCATTAAACAATTGCATTCATGGGTTTAACACAAAAATCAAAGGCAACGTGTCTTTATTTTTTTTAAATCCTCACTAGAGGATATTTTTTTCCATTGATTTCTAGAAAGTGGAAGGGAGGGAGGAGGGGGACGGAGAGAGAAAAAAAATCCACATGAGAGAGAAACAATGGATTGGTTGCCTCCCAAATGTGCACGCCCCCACCCACCCACTGGGGCTGGGGAACCTGCAATGGAGGTACTTGCGCTAGACTGGGAATCAAACCTGCGACCCTTTGGTCTGCAGGCAGGTACTCTAACTACTAAGCAAAACCAGCCAGGGTGGCAACATGTCTTTCGAAGCTTGACAACATGTTGTGAAGGCAGAGAGCAGTTTTTCTCTGTGCTCTCTGCTTTCTATGGAGGGACAAGTGAAGCTGAGAGTCTAAGTGCCTGGAACAATGTCACATATTTAACTCCTGTGTCAGGGAACACTTCACAACACAATGTGAAATACAACAAGCACTCACATACACAGCACACAGTTCCTGACCACGGGGAGTTTTTGTCCTTAGAATTAAGATCCATACCTACAAATTAATTCATAAGTCACAACAGTGGTGTTTAATGCATGTGTTATGCAAGTTAAAGAAAGAGGGATATCAGGGTGGGCTGGAGTACTCAGAGAAGATTTCATTCTGCAGATGGAGCTCCAACTAAACTGTGACTACCAGACAGCATTTGGATGGGGAGAGAATAGAGGACACTAAGAATTAAGGTTTCTGTCAACTTTTACAAGTGTCCCAATAAACTCTTTGAACCACTTGCTAATTCAGTCCACTACTGGCCACTTAGCACTTGTCCTAGGCTATTTTGCATCCTTCTCTTATATTGTTTCAATTGTTTTACTCGATAATATAGAGCCCCAAACGTTTGAAGAAAAATTTGTATTTGCCTTTTACACCCATATTTATAATCTCACAAAAGGGTTTGCTTCCAATTGTGGTAATGATTTTACTCCCAGGCTCCTGGACTGAGATGAGAATTCTGTCTCTAGCATGAAATCCAATCCTAAGCTTTAGAAATTCAGTAACAAGCTTTACTCTAATCGTCCCCAAACACCAAACTGCAGTTGAAAATATTTTTAAAGCTACAAGTTAATATTCCTCAAGTTCTCTTTCAGTTTTCATGCTGTTCAACACAGTAAAAATATTTTATGATGTTAAGTATAAAGATCCTAGAATATATTTACAGAATAGCTCTCTGGTGATAGAAAGAGAATATGTGTAGAGAAATGTGATTTGGACTGCAGAGTTCCCCCACTGTGGTAGAAACAAAGGCTTATACCAGAACTAATTTACTGGTGTGCCATGAGATCATTTTGTGTGCTGTCTTAGAGCAGGGGTGGGGAACCTTTTTTCTGCCAAGGGCCATTTGGATATTTATCACATCATTCTCAGGCCATACAAAACTATCAACTTAAAAATTAGCCTGTTAGCCCTAACTGGTTTGGCACAGTGGATAGAGCGTCGGCCTGCGGGCTCAAGGATCCCAGGTTCGATTCCAGTCAAGGGCATGTACTTTGGTTGCAGGACCATCCCCAGTAGGGAGTGTGCAGGAGTCAGCTGATCTATGTTTCTCTCTCATCGATGTTTCTAATTCTCTATTCCTCTCCCTTCCTCTCTGTAAAAAAATCAATAAAAAAAATATATATTTAAAAATTAGCCTGTTATATTTGGTCAAACATTTCATTAACTCACCCCCAATGCCTTGGCAGGGCCAGACCAAATGATTTCTTGGGGCCTGACTAGTATAAGGTCCGTGGGCCAGATGGTCCCCACCCCTGTCTTAGAGTTGGGGGAGGGGGGAGGGATACTGTAAGAATTCATGTTTTTACTAAAAACTGGCTCAGTATTTTAAATGATTTGTGAATAAGAGGGCTAAGGTGAAGAGGAATAGAGCTGCCTAAAAATTTCCCTGGGCGTGGTGTGTGAGATTTTTTTTTCTATTCTGTAACCTTCTCCTGTCCATATCTTATTTCTATAAACCTGTGCTCAAATGAGGCTGTCAAATACATCCCCAACTGTTAATCCATGTGCTCACTAACATAAATTAATCCCTTCTAAAATGGAATGAATTTTTATATTAAGCTTAAAAAACACAAAGCCTTAATCCAAATGAATGAATATACAATGATTAAAATTACATAAGATGGGGCTGACATTTTGGAGCATGAGGTTTTGTCCAGTGCCCCATCAAATTAAATTATTTAGGTGAAAACACACCCTTCCTGTTGATAACTACAGCCAATCCTGCTGCAGAGTGGTTAACACTTCAAAGTCATTGTAAACAGCCGCCTTATGTTTGGAAAAGATTAAAGCTTTAGAGCAACACTTTGAAATAAGCTCAGAATCTGGATTGGGAACAGGATGCAAAATTTCTGTTTAGAAATGGAAATGCCCTTAACTTGGAAACATTCTCATTTATTGTTAAAAAAAAAAAAAAGGTGGAGGGGAGTAGGAGTCCAGGAAATGTATATCCCTGCTCTTGATATAGAGGATACTGGAGCACAGAGAATGTCAGTGTGTGGAGAAAATGTCTTAATTAAATACAAAGTAATCCTGTAAAGAATGATAAAATAATCCAAGAGAGTTGCTTAATCAAGTGTCTTATTAATAGCTGCCTGCAGCTTCTAGTGATTTACTTGCAGTGTTTACCTAATCTAAATGAGTCATTTATAATAAATCTTGCTGATAAAATAAGATAGTATTAAGGTTTGAGGACATTTACAAAAGATAAGTAAATAATTATATCTCATCGTTTATTTCCAAGGAATGATAATTATAATTTCCTTAACTGTAAGACTGGTATTTTCTACTTACTTGGATTTCTGTTTTACCTACAGAAGGTAGGAACAGATACTAGTAGACCTATGAGGTTATCGATGGTGAAGACCACATTTGACTCTTATTCTCCATTGGAAAGAGAAACACCTTAAGCATGGTTCTTTTCCAGATACCAGCCTTATATTCAAACAGAACAGAATAACAGAACATTCTCCTGAGAAACATCTCTTCAATAAGAGCCAACTCTCTTCTATTTTCCCAAATAGTATCCCGTTAGGTTGCTAATTAAGTTTATGTGATATTAGGATAAGAACTTTTACCTCCTCATTCCTGAAAATATATTTCTGGAGATGTTAATTTGGTGCTTAATGAAATAGCTGCCTGCAGCTTCTAGTGATTTACTTGCAGTGTTTACCTATGAAATAATTGTTTCAAGGTCAAATCAGTTTGCATAATGATGGTTGAAACTAAGTTACATTATTACTAGGTTGTATATTGCTGTGTAACAAATTACCCCAGAGGTCAGTGGCATAAAACAACAAACTTTATATTAGCTTAACATCCCATGAGTCAACAATTTGGGCGGGCCAGCTGGGCAATTCTTCGTTGGTCTTGTCTATGGTCACACATGTGGTACTATCATCTGGTGGCTTGACTGGGGTTGGATGGTCTAAGATGGTCTCACCCACATATCTGGTGGTTGGTGCTGGGTAGCATCTGGGCCTTTCTTTCTTCACATGGTCTCTTTTTCTCCAGTAGACTAGCTCAGCTTTCTCACATGGTGTCAGAAGGATTCAAGAAAGTGAAAGGTGTTGCATAAAATTATTTCCACTACATTTTATTGGCCAAAACAAGTTATAAGGCCTGCCAAAATTCAAAGTCCTACTCTTTCTGGAAGCATTTGTAACAATTTTTAGGCCATTACTTATTTAAAACAATTTTCTACACTATACAATTTCACAGGATTGTTATATGTATGGGGACTACAGTATATATTGCTTGTGTGTGTGTGTGTATCTGCATATGATAATTCACTGAAAATTGTTCATAACAGTATACTTAATGAAATTCTATTTTGGTCCATTAATCTTCCTCAGGCCCATATTTTTAGAATACCTAAGTCTAAGAAACTTCTTATGTTCATTTTCAATTCCTCTACCACCTCATAGAAGCTAAGGCTCATTAGTAGTCATGACACTAACTTTAGATTATAACTCAGTTGCCTTCAATTTTATTATAGTATGGCTAAATGGAGAGATGAGAGAAGGAATAATTTTTCAATAATATCTCCATCTGAAGAAAATCTTGATTAGCCACAGTGGCTCTTTTACTAAATTTTATGTTTATTAAAATTTAGTTATATTGGTTATCAGTTTTATGAAGTTTGGAAAGATACAAGCCTGAGTTCAAGTCTTGGCTCTAATACTTGTTAACTGAAAGATTTAAGACAAATAAATGAACAGATTTTAGTTTTAGTTTCCTCATTTGTAAAAGGTAATTAATAAAACCTGTTCCAAAGTGATATAGAGGATTCAGTGAAGTATGTTCAGAGAGTGTTTAGCATAAAGAAACCACCCATAAATGGAAGGTACTATTGTCACTACTAATGACCCTTCGACCCTATAGGTTTGACCCTAATTCTTTTCATGCCATTCTTCTGGAATAGGTGGTCCTTACCTACTTCTTTTAATTCCTTTATTATTCAGCTGCCCCTCTGCAATTTACTCTGTGTTTTTAATCTCTTTATGAAAATTGCTTCCTCAAAGTTCACCACATATCAAAGGTCCAGGCTCTAAAGTTGAACTTGGCATCTGAAATAAGAAAAGAAAATTTCAGGATTTCAAGCCATACATACAGTAACCTTAATGGAAGAAGATGAGAGGATTTCAGAGCCAGACAGAGATGAAATTGACTAGACTTGGGTCAGAGAAGCCAATCACTTTTGATTACAGCCAATAAGGTCAAGACCCAAACTCAAAGTCCAAAACATGAGGCCAGGAGTAGTGTAGAAAGAACAAAGATGGAGCTGAGTGCTGGAGGACTAAAATAGATTCATGACAAACAGCATTCCGAACAAACACTACATTTGACAAACAAAGCATATGGTGTTTGTAAACAATGCATATATAGTCAGACAAATTTCTATTAGACTGGAAGCATTTACCTAAGGAAGTAGAACTGAGATGGGCACAACCCTTTGTTTGACTTTCCTGCTGATGGAGGTAACACTGTAGCTTTCTGACTTATCCTTTTTAAAAAAAATATTTTATTGATTTTTTTACAGAGAGAAAGGAAGAGGGATAGAGAGTTAGAAACATCGATGAGACAGAAACATTGATCAGCTGCCTCCTGCACACCCCCTACTGGGGATGTGCCTGCAACCAAAGTACATGCCCCTGACCGGACTCGAACCTGGGACCCTTCAGTCTGCAGGCGGACGCTCTATGTGCTGAGCCAAACCAGTTAGGGCCTGACTTATCTTGATGGAGAGCTGCCTCTTAGTCTGGGATGAGTCTAGAGAAGTTTTTGATTGCCTGGTGTATGCCTTCAATCCAGAATCTTGTTATTCCATGATTGCATAAGTTAAGAAGGATCTTTTCTGCTCCTTTTAGTATTATTTTAGAGTAGTGGTTGGCAAACTCATTAGTCAACAGAGCGGCAAACGGACCACTGTTTTAGAGGAAAGCACTGTAGGGAGGATGAGATCATGACAGATTACTTTTGGGATGTCCAAGTGAGATATTGTGTGTGTGTGAATATTGTGTGTCGAACTATGTGTGAATATGTATAGAGAATATGTGTATATGTGTGTGAAGTTATGCATAGTGAGAGAAAAATAAACAGGAAGAATATCTGTTATTTCTTATCTTAATTCTTGGGATTAGCCAAGAATCTTCCCTCCTGAACATAGTTAGAAGGTAATATGTCAGCTTGCCAGAACCATCTCTCACAGTGTATGTCACTTACAATCCATGGTTTTCAAATAAGATGAAAGTTAAATAATCTTGTAGCTTTTCCATGAAGGTCCAAGCAGTACCGGGTGGATTGTTTTCCAAAGTTTGCAATCTTTATCCATAGAAATAGCATTTCCTTGCATTAGGCAACGTTTTCAAAACGGTGCGCAGCAGAGTTCCTACTATTTTTACCATCTTGACTACCCTCTGGAGGCGGAGAGCAGGGCTCTACATTGGGAGAATAAATAAATGAGTACAGAATTGAACTGAACACACTGGCTACTACTAGTATAAATGCAGGTTGTGTGTGATGGTTATAATATAAGAGAAGGTCCTAGAAATAAAGGTGGATCAGAGTTGTTGCCCAGCTGAAATTGAAAAGGTAGGGGAAGTCAGAGAGATGGAACATGATACTTATATAGAAAAAACAGCAATGGAAAAACAGACTGGAGTGTGGGTGGAGTGAGGTTTCTAGAGAAAGCACCCAGGCACTGAGTTATGACTATGAGTATCTCCTCTGCTTGGAATGACAGAAGGAAACGCTGGCGTGTGGCATTTACTCTAGCCTGAGGATTTTCCCTCAGTCAAATCTTTCTTGCAGCATTAACTCAAAGATTTTACAGGAGTATACCAGATATAAAATAAATGAGAACATAATCGAGATTCCTGTGAAATGGACACACATCTTTACCTCATTTGTGAACACAGTTTATTGAGTAATCAGTAATTGGTATTGTTGATGTACAGTTGCCCTAGAGACCCTATGCTAGTAGGATGCCCTTGAAGGAGGTACATGACTAGCAATTCAGAAAAGCTGCAGACCTCAGAAATTACATCTTCCCGGAGGAAAGCAGACCATAGCCACTCAACCTTTTTTCTCATGCCCAGGGGGGTCCAGAGTGTGGATGGATACTTTTGACATTGGCCTTTGCACTTTTGAGTCATGCTGAGTTGCCAGCAATGTGTGTTATGGTTTGACATGTATCATTTCTTAAAGCTAAAGTTGCTTTGGGTGTAGCCTTTTGTGTTTGTGTTATGAGTTTGATTGGGCTCCACCAAGCTGCTGCTGCTGATGGAGCTCAGAGTTGCAGATGGCATGCCTGGAAATTGGAAAGTAAAGCCTTTGGACTCTGTGAAATATCAATGACCTTTCTTTTAATGCTTTTGTCAGTTCCAGTTTGCATTCATCTTGATATCTCTGTAGCATTTGAACATACCTTTCATCACTGGGTCTGTTTTCTTCTTAAATTCTATGATATTGTTCTTGAGCTTCTGTTACAGATGACAAAAAGTCTGTTGAGTACACTTTTTCTCTTAACTGAGTATTCTTCTGAGACAAAGTCTTCTGTTCCTGTCTTCCTATCTGCTGGCTCCCCATAGGCAGGTTACCTCTGCTTGTACTAGTTTTCTATTGTTATGTAATAGATTACCACGATTTTAGCCGCTTAAAATAACACTTATTGTTATCACAGTCCCCATGGGTCAAGAGTCTGGGCACAGCATAGCTGGGTCCTCTACTAAGGGTCTCACAAGCTTAACATCAAGTTGTCAATCAAGGCTGCAGTATAAGCTGACTCTTGGTGTCTCTCCCAATCACTCTCAGGTTGTTGACAGATTTTATTTTCTTGGACTCTTGGAATTTCAGAGCCCATAGGAGAGAGTCTCTGCTGCTTCGAGTCATCTCTAGACTTCGTTTTAAACAGTTTAACTAGGTTAGGCCCACATAACACAATCACAGGGATGATCCTAACATTCTCTCTGCCACATATTAAAAGTACTAAATCTGTGCTGATAATTCCAAAGTTGGCATCTACACCAAGCACAAGGACCACATTTCCTAACACTGGAATCTAGTTTAAAATAGTGCCTGGTTGGCAGCTCTTGTTATAACATCTCTAAACTTTCTATAGAAATGCATATTCATAAAATACATAACTTTTTAAAAATCTCACAATAACATATTCCAAACCTTAAAATAGCAGTAATAGAAGAACTCAGGAAGAATTTTCCATAAATCCAAGGTTGTTAGAGTTGACTTGGTGAATATAAATACAAATGTTCACTTGATTTTGAGGGGCTAGAAAAACAGTGTAACTGCTGTCCTGGAAAAAGGTAGAATATACTTTGATCATACGCCTATCCATATCCTAACTATGGTCCTAAAGCTCATGACATTCAAAGAATTTGGTGACTGTCTTTAAACACTTGAGTTCTGCTTTTGATGTTACCAATACACATTGGTGTCTACATTTATTCAGAAAAACAGGGCAAGACTTTTGCAGGTACATTATATCTTGATAGCAATTGTGCAAAAGTAGAATTCTTCAGAAAGAAGAGAATAGTAGCAGTGCAGTTTACAAGTGGTGCCTTCAATTTGGTAGTAGAAAATCAGGCATGTGGTAGAAGAAGATCCCACCTTAATCTGACTAGATAAATGCATAATAAACATTTGGAAATGCGGTTAAAATAATGCTATGACACTGCCTTAGTGCTGTAGATTGGGGAGGAGGCTGTATCTATCCAAAGTCTATGTGTATCTCTCCAAATGTGAGGGACATAGAATGCATGTCTAAAAATATTGCATTCCAAGTTAAAAGATCCATCATCATTCTTTTAAATATATATATTGATTTTAGAGAAGAAAGGAGAGATAGAGAGAGATAGAAATATAAACGATGAGAGAGAATCATTGATTGGCTGCTCCTGCACGCCCCACACTAGGGGTTGAGCCCACAACCTGGGCATATGCCCTGACAAAGAATTGAACTATGACCTCCTGGTTCATAGGTCGATGCTCAACCATTGAGCAATGTTGACTGGGCCAACATCATTCTTAAGACTTGAAGAAAGAGCATACCCAGAAAAAAATGTTGTTCCATAGCAACCATAACATTCAAAAGGCTGTTTTGTTTTCTCACGAAGTAAGAAGATGATATTTATATATATATATATATATCTCCTATGTAATAAAAGAGTAATATGCAGATTGACCATCACTCCAACACACAAGATGGCTGCCCCCATGTGGTCAAAGACCCTGCCCCCATGTGGACACAAGATGGCCACCACAAGATGGCCAGCAGGGGAGGGCAGTTGGGAGGGACCAGGCCTGCAAGGGAGGGCAGTTGGGGGTGATCAAGCCTGCAGGGGAGGGCAGTTAGGAGTGACCAGGCTGGCAGAGGAGGGAAGCTGGGGGCAAACAGGCTGGCTGGGGAGCAGTTAGACATCAATCAGGCTGGCAGGGGAGTGGTTAGGGGGTGATCAGGCTGGCAGGCAGAAGCGGTTAGAGCAGGGGTGGGCAAACTTTTTGACTCGAGGGCCACAATGGGTTCTTAAACTGGACCGGAGGGCCGGAACAAAAGCATGGATGGAGTGTTTGTGTGAACTAATATAAATTCAAAGTAAAGGAGCGGAGGGGAGAGCAAGAGAACCGGATAGAACAGCCGGATCCGGCCCGTGGGCCGTAGTTTGCCCACGACTGGGTTAGGGGCAATCAGGAAGGCAGGCAGGCGAGCAGTTGGGAGCCAGCAGTCCTGGCTTGTGAGAGGGATGTCTGACTGCCCGTTTAGGCCCGATCCCGGTGGGCAGTCAGACATCCTTCGAGGGGTCCCAGATTGGAGAGGGTGCAGGATGGGCTGAGGGACATCCCCCGTGCACGAATTTTGTGCACTGGGCCTCTAGTATATATATATATATATATATATATATATATATATATATATATATATATCACATGACATATATATTTCTCACTTTGGAAGCTATATAGCTTCATGTTTCTGTTTTAATATCCTTTCCCCCTTGGGTATCTCACTGAGCTTTCTTTCCATCTGTATTCCTACCCTTGTTTCTCTTCTGGCAGTCCTTTCTTATTTATCTCATTCTCTTTTCACAGTCTTCTTTATCAATAGAATAACAAATTCACCAATCTGGAGTTTATAAAATTCTCCATTTGCATAGTTTCAAAAGTATAATTTCTTTTTAACACAAATTGTGTTTCCATTTTCTTTTGGGTGTTGTACCAGTACCTCAAATACAGAATGTGTAAAAAAGAATGACTTTTTTTCACTCAAATCATCTTCACTTATCAATTTATCACTCTCAACAATGCTATTCTTATCCTAGCTACTTTAAAACTCACAGGATTGGAACCTCTGAATCTTCTTTGATTAACCCCTCTATCAGTCACTTAATTCCTTTACTAATTATTATTAAGTCATTATAAAAATTAATTATTTATTATGCCCATGGGTTTTGGATACCTCATAAGCAAACAGTTGAGTTTTGCATACTCCTCTTATTATCATGCCATTAGAATCATAAATCCGTGTAAAGTTCCTTTGTTACCTCTAAACCATAATCTGTTTTTCCTATGCTGCTTACTCAAAATGTTTGATATATGTTTCTTAATAGGCCTGTATTTTTAGAAAATATGCATGAGTATGTATATAGGTTTAATATATGCAATTCTATGAGCTAAAGAACTTATTTTGCTTCTTACTATTTTGATGCAATACTATTTTTAAGACCTATGGCTGAACAGTAAGGACAAATAGTTTCTTGCTTCTGACTGCAGCAAGATAATATATTATGAATGTATCTCATTTTCCTTATCTACTTCCCTAGCAATAGGCACTGATATTGCTTTTACCACCCTGAAAGCACAAATATCTTCCCATAGATCTCCATGCAGACCTAGTTCATTAAAAAGTGTCACATACACACACTTAAAGCACCATGCAATAAAGTTACCATATGGAGTTTATTTGGGAAACTTTTACAAATATAGAAGTACAGAGAATACAATCCCCTGGACTCGCATTGCCCCAAGGCTTAGGTCTTGCACAGGGAGTCTAAGATGGCCAGCGTTCCAGAGAGGCTCATCTCTGTAATGCTCTACATATTTACATAGTTGAGGGCAAGTAGAGTCTAAGAAGAGTGTCCTATTAGAGAAGCAGAACTTCTAGAGCCAAACAGTTGAATTACACTCTTCTTCTGCTGTAATACTCACACCTGTCAAACCAGCTCAAAACATGAGATGGAAGATTGAAGAACATGTGGTGACAGCCATAAGCTTGCAGAAGAATTTCTCTAGTATATAGAGAAGAATTTTCTCTAGTATATAGTGTGAGTGCGGGGACATAGATATTCTTACTTTTACTTAGTGTTGGTCATTGCTTTCCACACAGGTTCTGCTAGTTTACACTTTCACTGGCACTGCCTGAAGTCCTTATTTCTTCAAATTATCATCAACATTTCCTGTTATCCCACTTTCACATTTTGTCAGTCCACGATATCTAAATTGGTATCTCATTTTAATTTTCTTCTCTTTAATTTCCACCGAGATTGAGCATATGTTCAAAGCCTGCAAGTCATTTAGATTTCTCTATCTACGAATTGCTTGTTTAGTTTGAGTTTCCAGACTTTTCTTATTAATTGGCATGACTTTTTGGTATATTCTAGATCAGACTGTTCAATAGAACTTTCTATAAAAATGTTCTCTATCTGCACTGTTAAATATAGTTAGTAGCCACTAGTCTCATGTGGCTAGGGAGCACTTAAGATGTGGTTAGTGCAGCCTGACTGGTGTGGCTCAGTTGGTTGAGCATCCTATGCACCAGGAGGTTGGGTTCAATTCTTGGTCAGGGCACATGCTGGGTTGCAGACTTAATCCCCAGTAGGGGGCATGCAAGAGGCAGCCAATCTATGTTTCTTTCTCATCAATGTTTCTCTCTCTCCCTCTCCTTTCCTCTCTCTGAAATCAATAAAAACATATATTTTAAAATGTAGTTAGTGCAGCCAAGGAAATGCAAATCTGTTTAATTGACTTAAATTCAAATTTAAATAGCTGTACATAGTTAGTGACTATATATTAGACAGAATAGTTCTAGATAATACTTTTTTGTCAGTTTTGAAGATTGCAAATATCTTCTTTGAATCTGCACATTTTCATTAATTGTGTCTATAGTTGTAATATGTTAATAGAAACATAAAACTTTACCTTCTAGTTTTGTTCTTGTTCTGAAGACATTTCTCACCCTTAGGCCCAATACAGTTATATATTTTTTCTATTTATTTCATAATTTTACTTTTACATTTAGGTATTTTATATATATATTCTGCTCCATGAGATATTTTTCCAAGAACCATTTACTAAATAACCCACCTTTTTCTCATGGATTTGTGATCCCAACTTTATCACATATTTCATTTTTCAACACAGGTCAGTTTCTGGGTTCTTTATTCTCTTTCATTGTTCTGTTTGCCTGTTCTTGGATAAGTTCCATTTGATTTCTGTTATTATGATTTTGTAATATGTTTAAATGTCCAGCAATATTACTTGTCTTCCTTGGTTGTCTTGGAACTTATATTTTCCATATAAATTTTTAGAATAAAAATTTATCAAAAATCCAGCTAGAATACTAATTAAGATTACATTGAGTTATAGTTTGATTGAGGAATAAATTGACAATTTTAAGAGATTTTCATATCTTCTATTCATGTGGTATAACCCTCCATTTTTCATATTTCTCATCATTTTTGATAAGCTCTCATGCAACAAGTCAATTACTATACATTTATTTATTTTTGCTACTATAGTTAGTTATTTTACTAGAGAACACTATTTTTGTAAATTAAGCTTTTATTGGCAAACTTGGAGAACAAATATATTTGTTCTAATAGTATGCCTAATAATTCTTCCATAGAAATGATGATATCATCAATAAATAATTCTAACTTCTATTTCTTATCTTTTTTTTCTCTCTCATTCTCTCCCCCCCGCCCCAATCTTTGTTTTTCTTTTATTTTAGTTTGTTTTTATGGCATTGATACCAACCGTTTGTACTGTGTTAAATGCTAGCAATGACAGTACACATAGGTAGTGAGTATCATTGTCCTTTCCTGGTTTTAAAGGATGTGCATTCAAAGTTTCCCTTTTGAAGAACATACATGCATAACCATAGACACAGACAACAATATGGTGACAGCCAGAGGGAAGGAGGGGTGGGGACTGGGTGGAGGTGGGCAAAGAAGGGGGAATGGGGACATCTGTAATATTGTCAAAAATAAAGTTAAAAAAAAGTTTTCCTTTAAAGAGTAATGTTTGTGGACAGATACATGAAAAAAATATGAAACTAGGCCACCAACTTACACCATACACAAAAATAAACTCAAAATGAATAAAGGACTTAAACATAAGATAGGAAAACATAAAAATACCAGAGGAATCCACAGGCAGCAAAATCTCAGACATATGCTGAAGCAATTTCTTTACTGATAGCTTCTAAGGCAATGGAAACTAAAGAGAAAATAAACAAATGGGACCACATCAAGATAAAAAGCTTTTGCACAACAAAAGAAAACATCAACAAAACAACAAGAAAGCCCACTGCATGGGAGAACATATTTATTTGCCAATGTTATCACCGATAAGGGGTTAATCTCCAACATTTCCAGGGAACTCATACAACTTAACAAAAGGAAGATAAACAACCCAATCAAAAAATGGGCAATGGACCTAAATAGACACTTTTCGAAAGAAGACATAAAGAAGGCCAAGAGACATATGGAAACCTGCTCAAAGTCACTAATCATCAGAGAGATGCAAATCAAAACAACAATGTGGTACCATCTTACACCTGTCAGAAGGGCTATCATCAACAAATCAACAAACGACAAGTGTTGGCGAGGATGTGGAGAAAAAGGAACCCTCGTGCACTGCTGGTGGGAATGCAGACTGGTGCAGCCACTGTGGAGAACAGTATGGAGTTTCCTCAAAAAACTAAAAATGGAACTCCCATTTGACCCAGTGATCCCACTTCTAGGAATATAACCCAATAAACTAGAAACACCAATCAGAAAAGGATATATGTACCCCTATGTTCAAAGTGGCACAATTTACCATAGCTAAGATTTGGAAACAGCCTAAGTGCCCATCAGCAGATGAGTGGATTAAAAAACTGTGGTACATCTACACAACGGAATACTACGCTGCAGTAAAAAAGAAGGAATTCTTATCATTTGCAACAGCATGGATGGAACTGGAGAACATTATGTAAGCAAAATAAGCCAGTCAGAGAGAGATAAATATCACATGATCTCACTCATTTATGGATTATAATGAACAACATAAACTGATGGACAAAAACAGATCCAGAGACAGAGAAGCATCAATCAGACCATCAAACCTCAGAAGGAAGAGAGGGGAGGGTGGGGGTAAGAGGGAGAGATCAACCAAAGGACTTGCCAATGGACACAGACAACAGGGGTGTGAGGGCATGAGTGGAGAGGTGTGTGTGTGGGGGGGGTCAATGGGGCTATAAGGACACATATGTAATACCTTAATCAATAAAAAGAGTAATATTGTTTTAGATTTTATATATAATTTTTATCAAGTTAAAAAATATTGTTCATTTCTAAATATCTCACATTTAAAAAACATAAATTGGTATTGAACTTCATAAAATTATTTTCATGAGATAATCATGTGATTTTTCTCTTTTATAATTAATTAGCTAAATTTAATCAATGTACTGATGTCAAACCATCCTTACATTTCTGGAATAAACCCTACATGACTAGTACTACAGCGGGTTCCTCTAGAATAAAGAAACTAATACAAGGGTTAAAATGCTAGCAATTTATTTAGAAGATGCCAGTTCAGGGCTGTGGGAGTTAGTGAAAAGGAAGTTGAAATCTGCAGAGATGTAAAGCATCATAGTGTGATGCATTATAGCACTGGCTACTGCTTCACCATGAACTCCAAATAAAAAAAGACTAGCAGGATTATTTGTTGAATTTTTTATTTAGCATGTACCAGTATATTTTCTCTGGCAACACTTCTGAGAAATCAGTTAGAGACAAAATAGGAAGAATTTATCTGCTCAGTTCCTTCTGATTCCCCATTTCTCATTGGTTCAAGTTCACCCCATGAGGTACTAATGCTCCCACATGTTTATATTGTACTCGCTCTGCCTTGGTGGCTACTTAGAAAGGTAGATCTCATACTCCAGAGCAGGGGTCCTCAAACTTTTTAAACAGGGGGCCAGTTCACTGTCTCTCAGACCACTGGAGGGCCGGACTATAGTTTAAAAAAAAACACAAAAAAAAACACTATGAACAAATTCCTATGCGTACTGCGGGCCCTGGATGAGTCAGCTGCTAAGCAGGACCGGCAGCGGCACCCGGCGGGCCAGATAAATGTCCTTGGCGGGCCGCATGTGGCCCGCGGGCCGTAGTTTGAGGACGCCTGCTCCAGAGTATAGTGGTTCATCCACAACAGAAAGTGGAGGAGTGTTCCCTCCTTTACCTTGGGAAACAGCGTAGAATGACCTAAGACCACTGGACCTCTAAAAACTTACCTAAGGTGATACTCTAAGTACTTTTGGCTATTTTTCTTCTGTTCTCTGAGACACATGTGTTTAGTAGGAAATTTAGTACACATATCAATTAGTTCATAATTGCATGTCATTATCAATATAAAAAGCCCAGTAATTTTCTTTGGAATGTTAAAGCAATCAAGTTTATGACTGAGGCCAGTTAATTAATATAATTCTGAGGCACAAAGAAGAGGTTTAAAGAGGCAAATTTAATGGGCATGTGACTGAAACTATCAGATACACATCTCTTAAATTTTTAAGGGTGACACTAATCTCTGTCATTCCTCTAGGAAGTGGCAATAATTAGAAAAAGCATATTTTAAGGTAAGTGGTTCATATAAACTGCAGCTACTATTGGGAGTCAGGGAAATTGTTAGGAAAGGCATAGAGAAAAATCAGTTTCCTACAGCTCACCCATATGCCATTATGGGAAATTTTCAATCACAGCTCTGCTTGTTTCCCAAATTGACTATACAACTATAGCACTTGCAGATCAATTTCACTTTTCCTCTCCTCTTTTCCCATATCCTTATTTTCATTAAATATCATAGAGAATTGTAGAGTATATATTCCTATAGTTAATTTGGATTAACAACAGGGATTTAGAGCCAAGAGAACTTCAAATGAAAGCATTCTGGTTCTTTAATTAGTTCTTGAGGCATTGCATATTCCCTCAAACTCACTCATCCATTTATTCACTCATTTGTTCCATGAATTCTTGTTAAATAACAATATGTGGAGTTCTGGATCTAGGTCTCTTCAGAGAATGCTGATATTCTCAAAATATGGTCACTGGACCAGCGTTTTTAACATATCTGGAACTTGTTAGAGACACAAAGTTTCATCCTACCCTAATGAATCAGAAGTCTGGGGTGACACTCAGAGATATGTTTTTAACAAGCCCTTTAGGTGATTTTGGGCACACTTGAACTTGAGAACCACTGTTATAACAAATTGCATCCCTTGGCCTGCAGAGGTAATCCATGAGGATTCGTAGGTTCTCATGGAGTGTTATGTAGTAATAAGGGATTAGATAAATCCCTCCCCCCCGCCCCCAATTCAATGGTTTGTTGTAAATGTACACTTTCATTAATTGAAGGAAAATGTATCCACTTAAAGTCAGAGTTCTGCCAGGCAGAAATTGGGTGTATTTTTTGTTCGTTTGTTTTTATATTTTTACTAGAGGCCCGGTGCACAAAATTCGTGCATGGGGGTGTGTGTCCCTCAGCCCAGCCTGCACCCTCTCCAATCTGGGACCCCTTGAGGGATGTCTGACTGCCCGGTGGGATCGGGCCTAAATGGGCAGTCGGACATGCCTCTCACAATCTAGGACTGCTGGCTCCCAACTGCTCGCCTGCCTGTCTTCCTGATTGCCCCTAACCGCTTCTGCCTGCCAGCCTGATCACCCCCTAACCACTCCCCTGCCAGCCTTATTGATGCCTAACTGCTCCCCTGCCAGCCTGTTTTCCCCCAACTGCCCTCCCCTGCAGGCCTGGTCACCCCTAACTGCCCTCCCCTGCAGGCCTGGTCCCCCCCAACTGCTCTCCCCTGCAGGCCTGGGTCCCTGCCAACTGCCTTTCCCTGCAGGCCTGGTTGCCCCCAACTTACCTCCTCTGCCAGCTTGGTCACCCCTAACTGCCCTCCCCTGCAGGCTTGATCACCCCCAACTCCCCTTCCTTGCAGGCCTGGTCCCTCCCAACTGCCCTCCCCTGCTGGCCATCTTGTGGTGGCCATCTTGTGTCCACATGGGGGCAGGGTCTTTGACCACATGGGGGCAGCCATCTTGTGTGTTGGAGTGATGGTCAATCTGCATATTACTTTTTTATTATATAGGATTATATAGGATAGAGGCCTGGTGCACGGGTGGGGCGAGCTGGTTTGCCCTGAGGGTGTCCCGGATCAGGGTGGGGGTTCCCTTGGGGCTTGGGGCGGCCTGGGCGAGGGACCTGTGGGGTTTGTAGGCTGGCCACGCCCCCTGGTGACCCAAGCAGAGGCCCTGGTATCTGGGGTTTATTTATCTTCTACAATTGAAACTTTGTAGCCTGGAGTGGAGCCAAGCCTTCTGCTGGCTCTGTGGCGGCAGCCATTTTTTTGGGGATTTATGTATCTTCTATAATTTAAACTTTGTAGCCTTAAGCGGAGGCCTGGGCCTGCCAGGATGTACAGAAAGCTTCGCTTCCTCCATCGCCGGGAGCAACCCTAGCCTCCTACTCTTTCCAGCTTCGTGGCTGCCGCCATTTCTGTTTGGGTTTATGTATCTTCTATCATTGAAACTTTGTAGCCTTGAGTGGAGGCCTAGGCTGGCAAGGGCAGGCGGAAAGCTTGGCTTCCTCCATCGCCGGGGAAACCCAAGCCTCCCTCCTGCTCTCTGTGGCCATAGCCAACTTGGTTGGGTTTATTTGCATATTCCCTCCTGATTGGCTGGTGGGCGTGGCTGGTGGGCGTGGCTTGTGGGTGTAGCAGAGTGATGGTTAATTTGCATATTACTCTTTCATTAGATAGGATTGATTTCAGAGAGGAAGGAAAAGGGAGAGAGAGAGACAGAATCATTGACTGGCTGCCCTCCACAGGGATGGAGCCCACAAACAGGGCATGTGCCCTTGACCAGAATCAAACCTGGGACCCTTCAGTCTGCAGGCCAATACTCTATCCACTGAGGCACACTGGCTAGGGCTGTATTATTTATTTACTTATTTGTTTATTCATTTTACCAATTATAGCACCAATTTTGCCTTAAGATATATGAAGAACTCCTGAAATACCTGTTGAATTTGTTCAAATGAGAACAAATCCATATTCAAGCTTTAACTAGAAATGTAAAATTCAATAATTTTGTATTAGTTTAGGACAGTGGTTGGCAAACTGCGGCTCGCGAGCCACATGCATCTCGCAAGCCACAGTTTGCTGCTCTGTTGACTAATGAGTTGCCGACCACTGGTTTAGAAGACAGACCTAATCCTCTATCTGATCTTCTCCAGTGCACAACGTGGTAAAGCTCAAACAAATGTCCCTAGAGTCCTGTGAGAAACTCAATGATGAAAGAAAGATTCAGGAGAAACCAAGATGGCAGCATAGGTAAACACCTAAACTGCTGCCTCGCACAACAATTTCAAAACTACAACTAAAAGACAAAACGGACACCATCCAGAACCACAGAAAAACTGGCTGAGTGGAAATTCTACAACTAGAAGGAAAGAGAAAAGCACATGGAGACTCAGAGGAGCTGCAAAAGGCTGAGGTACAGAGACGCACATGCGGAGAGGACTGGCGGCTGAGTGAGTGGCTGGCTTTCTCAAGCGGGAAGGAGACAGAAGCTCCTGACTGCACTGAACTCCAGTTCAGGGCGAGACCCTGGGGACCCAGATTCATTTGGGGGGAATCTGGACTGTCAGGAAAAGAGAAAAACACACTGAGACTCAGGGGAGCTGCGAAAGGCAGAGGTCCGGAGTTGCACGTGTGGAGAGGACTGACTGCTGAGTGTGCGGCTGGCTTTCTTAAGCAGGAGGGAGATGGAAGCTCCCGACTGCACTGAATTCCAGTTCTGGACGAGACCCTGGGAACCCAGACTCATTTGGGGGGAATCTGGACTGTCTGGCAATGGGTGAAACCCGAGGACGGCTTTCTCTCAGAGGTGCTTGCAGCGATTACCAAGGGACACTGAGACCCAGGGCCCTCTTAGGGCAGGGCTGATGGGAAGCCAAGGCTGTCTGCTCCGTCCTGAGACTCCACTCCATCCAAGCTGAGCACAGAGGCTTTTGTAATTTTACAAGTCTTGTCTCATAAGGGTGTCTCCAGCACAGAAGTTCTCCCAGCATAGACACAGCTGATCCTCACAGCCAATTGGCCTGGAGGTCAATTTCTCCCAGTGATACCAACAACAATCAAGCCTTAACTACAACAAGGCTGTGCACATAGTCCACAAAGGGGTGCAACAAGAGTATCCACCTCAGGTGACTGGGGAGGCTAAGCCACTGGGCCCTATAGGACACATAGCACACAAAGCTATTCTACCAACTCAGGGAAGCAGCAAAAATGTGAAGACAAAGAAATAGATCACAAATGAAAGAAATGGAGGAAAACAAACGACTGGATATAGAGTTCAAAACCACGTTTATAAGGTTTTTCAAGAATTTCCTAGAAAAGGCCGATAAATTTAGTGAGACCCTTGAGGATATGAAAAAAAGACCAACTAGAAATTAAACATACACTGACTGAAATAAAAAATATTATACAGAACCTAACAGCAGACTAGAGGACTGCAAGAATCAAGTCAAAGATTTGAAATACAAAGAAGCAAAAAACACTCAGCTGGAAAAGCAAAAAGAAAAAAGAATCCAAAAATTTGAAGATAGTGTAAGGAGCCTCTGGGACAACCTCAAGCATACCAACATCCGAATTATTTGGGTGCCAGAACAAGAGAGAGAGCAAGATACTGAAAACCTATTTGAAGAAATAATGATAGAAAACTTCCCCCACCTGGTGAAAGAAATAGACTTAGAAGTCCAGGAAGCGCAGAGAACCCCAAACAAAAGGAATCCAAAGAGGACCACACCAAGACACATCATATTAAAATGCCATGAGCAAAAGACAAAGAATATTAAAAGCAGCAAGAGAAAAACAGTTAATTACCTACAAGGGAGCACCCATAGGATTGTCAGCTGATTTCTCAACAGAAACTATGCAGGCCAGATGGGAGTGGCAAGAAATATTCAAATTGATGAATAGCAAGAACCTACAACCAAGATTACTCTACCCAGCAAAGCTATCATTCAGAATTGAAGGACAGATAAAGAGCTTCACAGATAAGAAAAAGCTAAAGGAGTTCATCACCACCAAACCAGTATTTTATGAAATGCTGAAAGGCATTCTTTAAGAAGAGGAAGAAGAGGAAAAAGGTAAAGATAAAAACTATGAACAACAAATACATATCTATCAACAAGTGAATCCAAAAATCAAGTGAATAAAAAATCTGATGAACAGGATAAACTGGTGAATATAATAGAATCAGGGGCATAGAAAGGGAGTGGACTGACAATTCTTGGGGGGAAAGGGGTGTGGGGGGTGCGGGAAGAGACTTGACCAAAATTGTACATCTATGGATGAGGTCAGTGCGGGGGAGGTAAGGGCAGAGGGTGTGGTGGGAACTGGGTGAAGGGTAGCCATGAGGGGAAAAAAGAGGAACAATTGTAATAATCTGAACAATAAAAATTTATTAAATTAAAAAAAGTAATAAATCCTATAGGTTAAAGAAAAAAAAGAAACTTGGAAAAAAAAGAAAGATTCAATTATGTTCTGAACTCACTAAAGGAGTAACTTTAGAATGACATTAAAAAGCAAACAAAACAAAACTCAACAGACACTTACTGGGTTATACCAGGAGTCTGTGCATACATACACTGCATTTTAGGAAACAGAAAAAGAATAAATAATCTTAAGGTATATTGCAAATATGAAATATAATAGCTCTGGTGACATGAATGACTATGGTTAAGTGAGTGCCTGTTGGGCCTTGTGCTAAGATTGTTACTTATGTTATCACCTGAAAACTTGCCATTTTACAAATGGGAAACCTGAGAATCGGGAAGAGTAAGGACTTACCCAAGGCCATCTGGTAGTAAGCTGTATAGAGTCAGGACTCAACGTAATCATGCCTTAAATCAAAGCCTATGTCATTTACTGTCAGAGCATACTGCCAAAGATCTGGAGACATCAGACTCCTGATACTCCCAGCTTCCACTTTTTTATCTTTGGTGTGTATACAGGACATGAAGCATGCATATTGAAACAGAGCAAAGGCCATACCCCATATTATCAGAGCTCCCAGGCAAACACATTTCTAAGCTTCTCAGATAACGATGATTTAGCCCTTCCAGAGCTGATGGAATTTTCCCTTTTTATTAATCATAAAGTTGGAGTTAGATGAAGAACTCCTGTCTGCATGCACCAAGTGCTATTCCTGGGGCACATTTGGAATGGAAATAGAGATGTGAAGAAGAACAGATTCAAATTTTTGGGAGACATTAAGGCATCATTGGAAAGTTTCCTGTTATTTCACCTGTGGCATTTTTAGTGAAAAAGTCAATCTTGAATCTGCAAAGGAAAGCCTTGGAAAAGAAGACTTATGAGAAAAGTACACAGGGCCATAACCTTCTGGTGGCCTTGGCCACCACTCCAATCTGGGAGTGACTAATAGTACCTACCTTAAAGAGAGCTTGTGAGTACTACATGAGGTAGTACAGGTAACACTGTGTTGATCACAGAGGAGATGGTCAATAAGTCTTAGTTGCCATCATTGTTGTCATGTTCACCATGGGTTTTTATGCACAAACACAGCCTTCACACAGGCCCATACTGACCCTCACTCACTCACAGTGGCTAGAATGGACTTGACTGAAATAAGTGGTAGTGTCTATTTGAATTGAAGTTCAAGCCTATGGCCCTGTAAACAAGGCCTAAGTGTCTTGTTTGGCTTTTGCGCTATCTCAGACCTTTTTTTAAAAAAATATATTTTATTGATTTTTTTTTCAGAGAGGAAGGGAGAGTGATAGAGAGCTAGAAACATCAATGAGAGAGAAATATTGATCAGCTGCCTCTTGCATACCTCCTACTGGAGATGTGCCCACAACCAAGGTACATGCCCTTGACTGGAATCGAACCTGGGACCTTTCAGTCCACAGGCTGATGCTCTATCCACTGAGCCAAACCAGTTAAGGCTATCTCAGACCTTTGATAAATTGTGTAAATTGTCAGTCTTTGACCAAAGGAGCAGGATCTACATGCTATTGAGTGTCACTGTGCTTTAGAAATTGATGTCCTACAGGGCCAGAATGGCATTAGTAAGAATGAGGTAAGGAAACTGATTTGTCCATCTATGCCTTAGGCAAAGGTATATTTAATTTCAATGTGATGCATTAACTCTACTTCCAGGTTTATGTTTTTAAACCAATGTAATCTCAAGACACTTTTCAAAGTACCCATTTCTTTTTAACCGTTTTCTGTATTTTTTTTAATTCTGAAATTTCTATCATCTAGTCATTATCCAATCAAGCATTAGCTCCTTTATTAATGAAATAGGCTTGTTTTTAAGAGTTCATTCTTGGAAGGGTCTCTCACCATTTTTATCACAAAAGTTCCTTGCTGAGGCAAAATACAGGGTGAGCAACTGCTCGCTGCCAGGAGTAGTCCCTATGCCTAAGGTTCCCCTTTGTTCACAGGGAGTGTACACAGAAGAAATGCAGTGATTGTCAGAAGTAAATGAAAACACAAAAAACGTGTCCAGAGTCTGCCCCGGGTACATGTGTCATGCATGTAAAGGCTTCTCTCTCCACCTGAGCTCCCCATTGGTGAGTGAACGAGTTTGCTCAACACTCGTGTTAAACATGAGTACAAAACTGGGTGCCTGTATCTAGAGACCACAAAGGAAAGTGGCACTGGGATAATAAGATTTCTGTCTGCAATGGAGCTAAATAATGCAGGTCAGTGATTCCCCTTTGTTAGAACTGGGGCCAGAAGTTGCTGAATGACCCTCAGCAGGGAAGGTGGCGCCTGGGAGTCTAGGCAGCCCTGCAGGATTGACAGAAATCAGGAAATTAAAGGGGAAGCATGCCATCAGAGGTGATCCTGCAGGAAGCAGGGCTTTATGGTCCTTTAAATTCATTTCTGATATAAAAATGAATCCAGTGGTTGGGGGCTGGAATGGAGACTAGGTGTAGGCCGAGTTCTATAAGCAAAGGAAGACTACAAGGTTTGTTCATGCTCCTGGTCCTCAGCTCTAGCTCATTATTGGAAATTCAGGGCTTGGGAGTGCAACTTTCTCTTTCTCAGAGAGCATCTTCTTACATCCCACTGCTGCTGATGTGCATTTTTCCCAGGGCTGGAGGAACTTTAGATGAGGGGCTGCCCAACTTTTTCAGTAAAGGACCAGATAGTAAAAATTTTGTGCTTATATGTCTCTGCTGCAACTACTCAATTTTGCCAGGATAGCATAAGAGAAGACATAGGCAATATATGAACAAATGAACATGTCTATGTTCAAATTACACTTTATTTAAAAAACAGTTTCAGTTTGGTCTGTAGTTCATTGTTTATTGACCTCTACTCTAGAAACTGGTTTTGCTTTCCAAGCCTAACCTACTGATAATAATAGAAGACTAACATAAAATCCATGGTGACCTTTGATGTTGACAATGCTCTAGTCTCATGAGTAGCCTCCTTTGACTTACCTGAAATGAGAATTGGGTAAACTTCCAATTAAAGTATGACCAATACTGCCTTCCTACTGCACCCAACCTTAAATATGCACTTACCTCAGTGAGCTTTTGGCTCAGGACAAGGTTTCCCCAAGTTTTGATCATATCCCCTAGAGTCCAAAGGCAAGGTCAGAATTTTCATTAAGCAACCTGGAAGAAGTGTGTGAGGTTTTCCTGGTTGCATTCACAGAATTGATAAAGAGATTAAATATGTTGAGAGTTGGCTTCAACCATGTGAAAAATCTTTAAAAAGCCATTACCTAAAAGCTCATTATTTGGAGGAAAAAACTGTTTTATATCATTGGTGATTTTTTTTTTTCTTTCAGAAAGTTAAGGAATGATAGTGCTACTGAACAGAATATCATGAAGAATAATAAGAAAAGAAGGGATTGGAAATGTGAATCAATAGCAAAGCTGAGGAGAAATTATGACATCATCTGAAATTTCCATTGTGTTTAAGAATGGTAAGAATCAAATAAGTAAACTAAGAAAGCAGATTTCTTTCCAAAGAGGAACTAATTTTTTAGGGAAATTAAGATAGAAAAGATTTCTGTTGTTTACATCTGCAGTAAGAAAATTAGCAAACAAAAAGACATTTGATTGAAAGATGACAGATCACTTAACAAGACTGTACTTTCTCCTGGGTCATTCAAGTAAATTGAAATAATGACTCAAAAATAAGCTTGGATTTCAGACAAAAGGTTGATCCTCTTGTTCACCCATCCTTTATGTTAGTGTATTTTTGAGTTTTTTGAAGGACCCTTGCCTTAGGGATGCTTACATAGCTTCGAGCCTCACTCTGAAGCTATTGAGTTAGAATTTCTATGAACTTGGACATCTGTGATGTTAATGGCATTTTTGTGAATCTCAGTCACTCTGAAGTATGAGAACCTCTCCTATTCCCATTCCCTGGGACAAAACCTTCCCCCATTCACTGAGCAAGTATTACAGTACTCAGAAACACCATTATTGATTGAATTGTGTACCCCATAAATTCATATGTGGAAGCCCTAACTTCAATGTTAGTGTAGCCTTTAAAGAGGTAATTTAAGCTTAAATGAAGTCATAACCATGGGGTCCTAATCCAATATGAGTGGTATGCTTCTAAGCAGAGGAAATTTGGACACACCAAGGGACACCATGGATTCAGGTGCACACAGAAAAGGCCATGTGAAATCACAAACAGACTGCAGGCATCTGCAAGCCAGGGAGAGAGGCCTCAGAAAAAAATAAACCTGCCAACACTTTGACCTTGGACTTCGAACTTCAGGAACTATGAGAAAGTAAAATTTCTGTTGTTGAAGCCTCCCAGTCTGTGGTATTTTTTTTATGGTAGCCCTAGCAAACTAATGCAGGCACTGGCTAAGAAAATACAAATCTAGCCTTCAGGGAGATGAGAATGCAGTGTAAGAAAAGGTTCAGCCAGCACTTTCCACTGAAGACTGAGTTTCCCCGCTTAGAGCTGAAACACGGGAGAAGTCTCGCTGGAGCAGAGCAGAGCGAAGCAGATCATCCGGAGCACAGCAGAGCTGCCTAGCTAAAGAGGGCCTGGCCCAGGGCCGCCTCACAGTCATACTGTTTTCACAGCCATGCTGCATCCAATTGATACAGTTCGGCTGTGCTGTTTACACAGCCATGCTGCATCACTATTGAGCTGTTTGCTCTGAATAAAGTTTCCTTCTTCACTGCACCACATGCAAAATTCACAAGGAAGCCAGGCAGAGCATGGCAGATAGTAGAGGAGCAGCCGTGACAGTAAGGTAGAGGGCTCCCACTCCCAGAGCTTGTTCTGTGTGTCAGTGCTTGCTGTAAACTACCAAGTGGAATGCATTCCATAACCTGCAGAGATAAGACTCATTATCATCTCCATCCTATGGATGAGGAAATTGAGGATCAGAGGAATTAAATATTTAACGCAAAGTTACCGCGCAAATAAGAAGCAAATCAAAGATTTGAACCCAGGTTTTTCAGTTGTCATAGGTGATATTCTTAAGAACTCAGGTGAGCCTCTTAGTAGTCAGCAGGGCAGGGCAGGAGATGGAGCTCTGTGGTTGGCCTGATCAAGCACTCTCCCAGGTCGGAGGCAATGCTAATCACTCAGCTGTTGGCCTGACTGGTTTGAAAATAGTGACAAAGTTTGGAACATCTCTTATGTGGTACTGACATTAGTCATCACACGAAGCAAGGACTGTGCCCTGGGTAGTGTGGCTCAGTTGTTTGGGCCTCGTCCCTTGCACTGAAAGGTCGCCAAATCGATTCCTGGTCAGGGCACATGCCGTGGGTTGCGGGTTCAATCCCGGTTGAAGCTAGTGCAGGAGGCAGCAAATTGATGTTTCATTCTCATGTTGATGTCTGTCTGTCTTTCTGTCTCTCTCTCTCTCTCTCTCTCTCTCTCTCTCCCTTCCTCTCTAAAAGAAAAAAAAAATTCAATTAAAAAAAGAAGCAAGGACTGCTAAGATATACTAAGAAGTTATAGGGCCCCTAGTCTCATGCCATGGCCTCCTGTATGGAGAAGACACAACCTCACTCATCAGCCCTTCATTGGTGTATTATATATATTGAGAGTGTTAAATGACATAATCTATTGTAAGAACTCAGCCAATGTTAGCAGAAGTGACAGTCATGATGCGGGGTAGGGAGAAAGGCAAGCAGGGCTGAAGAAAGGGAGAGGAATGGGGAAAATGGTCCATGGTGTCTACTGAAGTGAGAATCAGGGCTCTGCTTATGTCTCGTCTTGTTTTTCTCCTTCTCTCTCCTTCTTCTACTCTTATAGTCTCCAGTTTCCTCTCTGGACCCCTCGTTAAGAATGCCTATTTTTTTCATTGATGAATTAGTCAATTAATTCAACCATATGTTCTTTTATTTATGAATTAAGCAAAGTTGAGCATCAATCTTCTTGGGGAACATAAAGATAACAGGATGATAATTTCTCTTCTAAGGACACAAGTGCCATTTCTGCGCTAACATCCATGGCTTAGGAAGCTCTGTTATGTACCTTGTCAGGATGGATGCCACTGCAATCTTGAAAGTTATTGTTCCTCTCTGCATATAAGGGAATCAAGGCTAGTTATCACACAACTATTAACAAGGGTTGCTTGAGTGGAGACTTACTAGTACTCTGATTCCATTGAACAGTGTCCAACTAGTATTATTCAACTAACAGTCATATCATACTATGTGTGACAAGTGTTTTAAGTGTTATCAGAAAACTATATAGTCTGTATTGGGATTTAAGGTAGACAAAAAAAGTTCATCTAGATGAAGTAATCACAGAGGGCTTAATGGTTGAGATGAAATTGAAACTATAATTTGAAGGAAGAAAACCCTAACTTTGTTTCTTTAATCGGAAAAACAGAAATCCCCTAAGTCTGGGGCCTAAAGTATATTTATTTACTTATCTATCTACTGTATCTATCATCTATCTATCTATTTATCTATCTATTTTTCTATCTTCCAGTTTCAAAATTCTTTTTTTATTTTTATTAAATGTATTGGAATGACATTGGTTAATAAAATTATATAGGTTTCAAGTGTATAATTCTAAAATACATAATTTGTGTATTGTACTGTGTGTTCACCATCTAAAGTCAAGTCTCTTTCCTCACCATTTATCCCTCCTTTACCATCTTCAGATTCTAGTATATTCCTAAAAGTGGAATCATTGGGTCATAAGGCAATTCCATTTTTAATTTTTTGGGGTAACTCCATACTGCTTTCCATAGTGACTGCACCAATCTGCATTCCCACCAATAGTGCACGAGGCTTCCCTTTTCTCTGCATCCTTGCCAGCACTTGTTGTGTGTTGATTCATTGATGATAACCATTCTGCCAGGGGTGAGGTGATATCTCATTGTGGTTTTAATTTGAATTTCTCTGGTAATTAGTGACATTGAACATCTTTTCATATATCTATTGGCCATCTATATGTCCTCTTTGGAAAAGGGTCTATTCAGGTCCTTTACCCATTTTTTAATTGGATTGTTTGGTTTTTCTGGTATTGAGTTTTATAAGTGCTTTATAAATTTTGGATATTAACCTCTTATCAGATGTATCATTGGCAAATATGTTCTCCTATTCAGTGGGTTGTCATGTATCCTACTGCTGATAGATGAAATGCAAGATCATTATCACCTGGGCTCTGCTTTGTTGCTATTTAAACAGTCAAGTTTTAAATAAAACATTGAAAGAGAAGTGCAAAGTGCTGCTGAAAGAAATAAATCAAACTTAATTCATTTCCAGGTACACACCTCTCTGATCCCTGTCAATTTGAAGAATGGGGAAGGACCAAGTTAGCACAGACACTCAGAAGGCCAAAGACAAACAGGTGTACTTCTCAAAGTTAAAAGAAAAAAAATGGTTTTGCGGATGGTTTATAGAATTAGTCTTTTATGCATTTTAAGGAAGGGGGTGTAGTTTCCTAGAATGCTTCTTCTCAAGTGATCATGAAATAATTGGCTACTTTACATAGTTATTTTCACTTCAGTATATAATTGTGTAAAAACAGAAAGCATCCCATTGAATATTACCCTGTGAGTGAAACACACATATTTTCCTCTACAGTAGCCTCATTCAAATAAGAGAAAAACCCCAAACACATAGCTGACCCATGATGTAATTTAATTTTAACCCTACCACTCTTTCTTTGCTGTTTTAAAATGCCAAACCAGCTCATTCTCATTGTATAGGTTATGACAACAAAACAAGAACAGCTTTCTCACTTTCTGTGCATGACACACCTAAGTGTGGGAGGAAACACAATTTCTACCTCATGAATGCACCCTTGTTTTTTGGGGGGAGCTGAAGATGACAAGAATTCATCGTTCACAAAACCTATACTTACTAGGCATAAATATGCTTTTAACTTACAAAATGTGCAAAAGTCTCTTTTTTGTCTTGTTTCTGAACATTGCTTGGTGCTGCAGATTTTTCCCCAGGGTTTTTATCTGTGAAGTGCAGTGGCTCATTTGCATATTTCTAGTGTCATGAAAATTTAAGGTTATAGGACCTAAGTGAGTGATATTCTATTTTACTTGACATTCAGGCTGCAAATAACCCCTGGATATATCAAATGTGAAGCTATTTTTCTTTTCTTTCTTTTTTTAGTTGCATAATGGATGAAAATTCTGTATCCAACTGGAAAGCTTTATAGCAAATCAGATTTTTACTTCAGATAAATTATGTAAATCATTATGTTGATTTTTAAAAACAAAATAAACATGTTTTTTAATTTATTTTGGTATTAATATGGCCTCCCAAATTCTTCTTTAAAATAGAATAATTTTAAGCTATCTCTATATATGTAAAAACTGGAAGAATTTCCAAGTAAGATTAATCTTTCAATTCTGGGATTTCTATGTATCTGTACAGTGCATAACCTCAAAGTATAAGTAAGATAAAATTTGTTAGTGTCCAGCCTGGCTGGAGCCAAGGTCAATCACTTATAAATAAATGCAGATGAATTTTTATTTTGCAGGAAAAAATATTCTTGAGATGAAGCCCAGAAAAAAATCAGACACTTAGTGAGATGTTTATATGATCTGTGATTAGCGGTGGGGAGAGGGCAGCAAAGGAAAGAGGGGAGAGGAAGAAAAAGGAGGGCGGCTGTGTTCCAGAACCCAAAAGTGAATTGCTGAGATTTGAAAATTAAATAGTTGTCAGTAACTGCCTCTGCTCTCTTTGATTTGCAGACAGACCAGCCCAACCATGTGGAGTGGGAGTAGGATGACAATAGAGGAACCTCAAATGTAGGCTTTGGAAACCAAGTTACAATGAGATGAATGAAAAAAGAGATGCATCATAAAAACTCCACACCTGTGTTTGTATTTGCAACCTTGTTTTATATTCATTATTTTTTCAAAATCTACAAGTAATTTTAAAAACAGAGATGCAGATAATAATACCGTTCATACAATACTTCTACCGTGTTTTCCCGAAAATAAGACATCCTCCGAAAATAAGACCTACTTACAGGTTTCCTTCTGAGTGAAATATAAGGCATCTCCTGAAAATAAGGCCCCAGGCTCTGTCTCAGAATGAAAATTAATTTACCATAAACTGGTCGCTAGGGCCGCCCCGACTGGCGTCTAGCAACCAGTGACATTACGCGGAGTCCTGACGTCACTGCTGTGTGGAGGCGGAGCGGAGGTCGGAGTGAGCGGTGAGCACGGGGTGGGAGAGAGGAGGAGACTTTCGCAGATGCGTGTAGAAGAACAGGAGGATTAGAGCGGACGGGACACGGCGAAGGTGGTGAGTGCTGGTCTGTCTCTGGTGACACTACCTGATGCTCACGGCGCCTTCATGATGACTGAAGGTTCTCAGTCAGTGGCAGACCCTGCTCCAGCCCAGATCCAGGCCCCAGCAAGCCCAGTGACAGTCCCCATGCAGGCCCCAGGGGGTAAATGTCTGATAAAGGGGTAGGGGGGATGTCTGGTGAAGGTGTTCAGTGGCACAGGGGTGGGGGGGGTCACTTAAAATGACACAGGAGGATCAGAGGGGGCAATCAAAATGACACAGGAGGATCAGAGGGGGCAATCAAAATGACACAGGAGGATCAGAGGGGACAATCAAAATGACACAGGAGGATCAAAAGGGGTTACTAAAACGGTAATCCCCCTCTGATTCTCCTGTGCCATTTTGATTCCCCCCTCTGATCCCCCCTGTGTCATTTTGAGTGATCCCCCTCCCCCCACCTTGATACCCCAATTCTTTTTTTTTTTACCCCTAGAAATGAGCACAAAAAGAAAAAGCTACTCTGTGGAGTACAAGAAAGGAATCGTGGAAGACTCTTGGGGCCAAAATCTTACTGCTTTCTGCAAAGAGAAGATGTTGAGTATCTGATTGGTCCGAAAATGGCGAGCAGAGTATGGTAACCTCATTGAACAAGTGGACAAGGGAAATGCTAAAAAGCGCAAGTGTGGATCAGGTCGGCAACCATTATTTTCCGAGCTGGAAGACCTGATCTGTGAATGGGTTGTTGACAGGAGAGCAAAGGCTTTGGTTGTGAATAGGGCTCAGATTCAAGAATTTGCTCTTGCAATGGCACCACAGTTTGACATAGCCCACGAAGACTTCAAAGCATCACAACACTGGCTGGATAATTTCCTTCAGCGAAGTGAACTGTCTTTAAGAAGATCTACAACATTGTTTAGGTTGGAAGATACTCAAGTTATGAAGCGAGCACTTGCATTCAAGTCCTTTATTGATGATGCTGACTTCTCTAAATACAATCTTTCCAACATGATTGCTATGGATGAAACTGCAGTGTTTATGGGCCAATCATCTCAAACAACAATTGAACAGCAGGGTGCCTCCTTAGAGTACATTACCTCCACTCCTTACGAAAGTGCATGTGTTTCCTGTATTTTGGCAATTCGTCTGGATGGCACTAAAATCCCACCTTTAATCATTTCTAAGGGCAAGAAGAAAAAGATTGAACGTGTTTTGGGTGTTTTTATTCTTGAAACTGAAAAAGCCTGGGCCACACAAGCAGTTAGAAGGAAGTGGGTCGATTTAATGCTTCCGCTTGTTATGTGAGGGAGCCAAAGAGGTCTGCTAGTCTGGGATGCAGCCAGCACTCACCGCGCTAAAGACATGAAGACATTTCTTCACGAAAGAAAAATAGATCAGATAATGATTCCTGCAGGAATGACGGCCTATCTCCAGACTCTTGATATTGCAATAAACAAGCTATTCAAAGACAATTTGCGCATGGAAATTAATGACTACATTGAAAATAGAATGAAGAGAAATCAGCGTGGAAACTTTGTGAAACCTAAACTGCAAGAAGTTGTGACTTGGGTGAAGAATTCATGGGAGAAAATCACTGACAGTTGCATTGCAAATGCACTGCGAGCAGGCTACCTTGACAAGAAGTACTCATTTAAAGACAGTGCTATTGCTAAACATGAGAGATTTGGTCCACTGATTCTGAAAGAAATGGAGTCACAAGAAATTCACCAGGAAATTCAGGAATTGGATTGTTATAATGATGTTCCAGAAGATGATGACATGATTGTCATTGAATAAATGAGTAAATTCTTGATACTGTAGGATTCACAGTTTGTCTGGTTTGTGTTGACAACTACCGTACTACTGTACTGTATACAGGTAATAAATTTCCTTTATTTTCATTTAACAATAAATGTGTACCATATTCTTCTTCATGGAAAAATAAGACATCCCCTGAAAATAAGACCTAGCGTGTCTTTGGGGGCAAAAATTAATATAAGACACTGTCTTATTTTCGGGGAAACACGGTAGTTCCATATCTTCTGGGCAAGTTCTGGGTTCCTTGTGGTTGGATGAGGCCATGTAAATAGTTCTGGCCAATGAGTCATAAACAGAAGAGTCCTGTATACATTCTAGGCTGGGCAAGTAATTTCTGACTTAAGACCTGTCAGAAGCCTCCCTCCCTCTGGAATATTGACCTGGCCAATCAGCCTGGGTTCCGGAGAGAGCAAGGTCATCATGCAACATGCAATGGATTTACAGTGTGAATTACATGAAATCTTTGCTATTTTAAGTTACTGCAGTCATGCTATGGGTTCCTAGCATCATCATGTATGTTTTCCAACAGAAATATATACCCCTGCTATTATGTTTTTTGATTTTCCAGTTTGTAGGCTAGCTCTGATTGAGTTAGAATGTTAATTTAACAATCTTATTCTCCCCTCCAAAAGAATAAGATATTAAGTCCTGCTTCAAGATGGAGAATCTGATGGCTTATTATTATCACCTAAAATGCCCATTCCATAGAACTCTGTGGTTATATAAGATCCTTGTGTTCTCTCTCTCCCTCTCTCATACATGATCCTGGCTACTTTCACAGATTTACTGTCATCTTTAGTTCTCAGTGGTTATCCTAGTGGTTATCTCAGTCCAGATCTTCTCTGGGACCAGATCCTTCCTGGAAGGTCTACTTCAATGTTAGTACACACCACTGCCTGCCTTAACCATGGCCAGTCTGCACCGCTGCACCTCTATCAGCCCAGGTTTTTGTTTGTTTGTTTTTTAAAATATATTTTATTGATTTTTTACAGAGAGGAAGGGAGAGGGATAGAGAGTTAGAAACATCAATGAGAGAGAAAAACATCGATCAGCTGCCTCCTGCACACTCCCCACTGGGTATGTGCCCACAACCAAGGTACATGCCCTTCACTGGAATTGAACCTGGGACCCTTCAGTCCGCAGGCCGACGCTCTATCCACTGAGACAAACCAGTTAGGGCCAGCCCAGGTTTTTGAAGTTTTGCTTCCTTTGGACAGTTTCCATGCTTACCAGTCATGCCAGTCTGATTCCTGGGTGATGGATGTACCTCGTTGAAAGCATCAGTGCCAACCAGTGATGAAACAGGGACTGTGAGGACATGCTCCCTTGCACTTGGAGGTTGTCCCATGTAGCTGTGCCTCGAGAGACAAGCACTGAAGCTAGATCCAGCTTCCAAATGCGGACTTCACCAAAGATCACCATGATCTTTCCTCTTTTATGCTGGTTCCATATGGTAAAATGTGACCCATGATGATTCAGAAGCAGGTTTGGAATGGAGAAGAGAATCCCTAATGAGTGAAAGTGAATTGGAGAGCTTATTAAATAGCCCAACAGAAGCATAGTCAAAGCAAGGTCAGGAGAGAAATAAAGAGAAAGAACCTCAGGTTCTGAATGCTAAGAACCAAGAAGTGGACTGGCCGAAGACCAGGCCCAGAGCCTAGGCTCAAGAGATGTGATTATCTTTGTAGTGCTAGCTAGCACTGTCATTCTCTTTAACAGTAAAGGCTTTTTAGTGTGATTTTTATGTGACATTTGGCCACATTTATGGCACAAACTTATATGAATGTCAGCCAGTCTGGTCTTCTCTTTAATAAGCACTGAGATTAGAGGTCATGGAGACAGGGTGACTGGATTTGAGATTGGGTAGGATTTTTGACAAGGTAAAGTAGGGAAAACAGAATCCTGAGCAATGGGGTAAATTCTCACAAATGCACCAAGAGGATGCAGAGCAAGTGAATAAATAGCAAACAGCATTGCAGTCACATTTTCTCTGCCTTTTAAAGATATCAAAGTAATTTCCTCTAAATTGTTTCAAATGCCTCCTAATGCATCCATTGTTTATATTTATTCCACTTAGTGTATATCAGAGCTACTCTGACTCCTACATTCCTTATAACCTTTATTTCAGAGTGTTTGACATCCTAGTTGGTTTTGAATACCTAAAAAAAACATGCATTACTCTAGAATGAGCTGAAAGAGAGAGAAGAAATATTCATTCAAATTCCCAGGGCAAGTATATGAAATGCTTTCTGAAAATGAAAACCAAATCGTCCTGACTACACATGTGAAAGCACTAGAAGATTCAGTAGTCACATTTAACACTAAGAGATGCTCAAGCTGGAAATGATGAAAGGCTTTTTAATTAAAGCAGCATGAAACATGGCTCCGCAATTTACTCTGTTTGCATCATACACTCCTTCGAACTCCAGCATATCCTGGGGAGGTTGTGAAGCTAAGTGCTCCATTTCCTTTGTCGATCCTGGTTGCTAAGTTTCCCATTCATTATAATGCATTGCCTGTAAGAGTTGTCCAGTTCCTCTCTGCCCTCTCCACTCTTTGAACTGCGATGATTATGAATGGGCCTGGATAATAGTGCCCACTTTTCTCTCTCACTCTCTGTCCTACTTTCAAAGATAACAGTTGCTTGTTACCATCGTAAATAGGGCTGCCATGCAAACACAAGAAAGCTTTTCTCTGTGCCATGTATTGCATCCAGAAAGATAGCCAGCACCATACACCCAACGCCAGCCAGGGGCTGGTGTATTTGATTGACAAGAAACTGCTTTGCAAATCGATTATACAGAATTCAGGAGATGGTTTCCAATATCAAATTGGGTATGATGCTCTTGTGGTTGCTGCATATTAAAAACTAAGGCAGCACTTAGAACCTAGTGTCCAGATAGCAGGGGGATGGGTGTGTTAATGTTCTCAATCTTGGTCATCATTCCACAATGTATATTTCAAAACATCACATTGTATGCTTTATGTATATGAAATTATATTTATAAATTATTTCTCAAATTTTAAAAAAAAGGAGAGCAGGGGGTAAACTAGTTCAGAAACAGGTTCTTTTACATCCATTTGCTTATATACCACATGATGTGATGGGAAATTAAAAAGTAAATATCTGCTTCCCCAAACATCTTCTTACTGCCTGGGGTCTCATACAAAAAACCATTTTGCAGCAGTCACATTCTAGTTTCTCTAGAGTATTCATGCTCTCTCCTTTTAATCTTTTATCTCTCCAATAGTTCTCTCTAAATTTAAATCCTATGCATTCTTTAAGGAATATTCTAAAACCCAACATTTCCATTCAGATATGTTTCTTACTTCTCCAGATCTTATAGAATTTGTAAATAGCATCTAATTTGACATGTATTCATATGTTAGTTATGTTATTCTCTAAGAATTTTAGGTGAATAATCCTTTTCTCCTAAAACATTAATGAGCACTCTTTTCTGGAAGGAACTCTATGTTTCACTATTTTGATTCCCACATCTAGACTTACATGAGGAGATTAAAAAATACTTGTTGAGCCCGGCCAATGTGTCTCAGTGGTTGAGCATTAACCTATGAACCAGGAGGTCATGGTTTGATTCCCAGTCAGGGCACACGCCTGGGTTGCACACTTGATCCCTAGTAGGGGCATGCCCAAGGCAGCTGATTGATGATTCTCATTGATGTTTCTCTCTCTCTCCCCCTCCCTTCCTCTCTCTGAAATCAATAAAAATATTTTTAAAAATGTTTGTTGATAATTTGGCATCTAACTTTTTAAAATAGAAAAACTCATAGAATGCTAGCACATTAAAGTTAGAAAGTTGAGTGCAATTAATGTGATATTTTTCTTTTCATTTCTACACTATCTCCGACAGGTGGTCCTTCAGGCTCTGTTTGAACATTTCCAGTGAAAAGAAGTTTATTAAACTTCAAGATAGTTCATTTCATTTTGGACAGCTTTAAATGTTATAAAATTCTTCCTAATTGTGGCCTAAGGTTCTCTTTAGTAACTTCCATTTAATGGCCTAACCTGCTTTCTGAAATGATGTAAGTCAATTTCTCCTTTTTGTAACAGTCTTCTATATAGTTGAAGTCAAACAAGCATGCATTGCTAGGAGCATAATCAAAATGGTACCTACCAGCAGAGAAAGAAGCAATTATCTCTGCAACCAGGCAACTCCAACGCCTCACCTCCAAAAACAGAAATTTTAGCTCAAACCACAAGATGCTTGTGAGTAGCCTATTATGCTCCAGAGAGCTGTGAGCTCAAGATAGTCACCTGTTTATAGACAGAGAGGAGTCACATTCTACTGGACCCTCAAAACAAAAAAGGAACCTCCCATCAAAAAGAAACCTTAGGCTATTTCCCAAGTGAGATGTGAACTTCTTTTCTAAAATGTCTCTAATGTAGTCTTCACTGCTTGACTTAGAAATCTTCACTGAATGAGTAGCACTAATCTTTTTTTTTTATTTTCTATTTTAGAAAGGTGTTTATTTTTATTTTATTTTTTAATGTATTTTTTTATTGTTTAAATAATTACATATATTAGTACATATATCTCCTTTTTTTTCCCCATTGACCTTCCCCCAGCCTCCCCTACCCCTTGTCGCATGCCCTCATCACCCCCCGCCCCCCGCCCCCAGTGTCTTGTGTCCATTGGTTGTGCTTATATGCATGCATATAAGTCCTTTGGTTGATCTCTTTCCCTCCAGCCTTCCCGCTGTAATTTGACAGTCTGTTTGGTGCTTTACTGCCTCTGTATCTATCTTTTTGTTCATCAGGTTATAATGTTCTTTAATTTCCATAAATGAGTGAGATCATGTGGTATTTTTCTTTCATTGCCTGGCTTATTTCACTTAACATAATGCTCTCCAAGTCCAACCATGCTGCTGCAAATGGTAAGAGTTCCTTCTTTTTTATAGCAGCACTAGAGGCCCGGTGCACAAAATTCATGCACGGGGGTGTGTGTGTCCCTCAGCCCAGCCTGCACCCTCTCCAATCTGGGACCCCTCGGGTGATGTCCGACTGCCAGATTAGGCCCGATCCCACTGGCAGTTGGACATCCCTCTCACAATCCAGGACTGCTGGCTCCCAACTGCTCGTCTGCATAATTGATGTCTAACTGCTCCACTGCCAACCTGTTTTCCCCACAACTGCCCTCCCCTGCAGGCCTGGGTCCCCCACAACTGCCCTCCCCTGCAGGCCTGGTCACCCCTAACAGACCTCCATTGCAGGTCTGGGTCCCTCCCAACTGCCCTCCCCTGCTGGCCTGGTTGCCCACAACTACCCTCCCTTGCAGGCCTGGTCCCTCCCAACTGCCCTCCCCTGCTGGCCATCTTGTGGTGGCCATCTTGTGTCCACATGGGGGGAGAATCTTTGACTACACGGGGGCAGCCATCTTGTGTGTTGGAGTGATGGTCAATCTGCATATTACTCTTTTATTAGATAGGATAGAGGCCTGGTGCACGGGTGGGGGCCAGCTGGTTTGCCCTGAAGGGTGTCCCGGATAAGGGTGGGGGTTCCCTTGGGGTGTGGGGCAGCCTGGGCAAGGGGCCTGTGGTGGTTTGCAGGCTGGCCATGCCCCCTGGTGACCCAAGCGGAGGCCCTGGTATCTGGGGTATATTTATCTTCTCCAATTGAAATTTGTAGCCTGGAGCAGAGCCAAGCCTTCTGCTTGCTCCGTGGCAGCAGCCATTTCTATTGGAATTTATGTATCTTCTATAATTGAAACTTTGTAGCCTTAAGCGAGGCCTGGGCCGGCCAGGGTGTGTGGAAAGCTTGGCTTCCTCCATTGCCGGGAGCAACCCTAGCCTCCAGCTCTTTCCAGCTCCGTAGCTGCCGCCATTTCTGTTTGGGTTTATGTATCTTCTGTCATTGAAACTTTGTAGCCTTGAGTGGAGGCCTAAGCCGACAAGGGCAGGCGGAAAGCTTGGCTTCCTCCACTGCCCGGGAAACCCAAGCCTCCCTCCTGCTCTCTGTGGCCATAGCCATCTTGGTTGGGTTTATTTGCATATTCGCTCCTGGTTGGCTGGTGGGCGTGGCTGGTGGGTGTAGTGGAGAGATGGTTAATTTGCATGTTACTCTTTTATTAGATAGGATAGTATTATATTGTGTAGATGTACCATAGTTTTCTAATCCACTCATCTGCTGATGGGCATTTAGGCTGTTTCCAAATCTTAGCTATGGTGAATTGTGCTGCTATGAACATAGGGGTGCATATATCCTTTCTGATTGGTGTTTCTAGTTTCTTAGAATATATTCCTAGGAGTGGGATTACTGGGTCAAATGGGAGTTCCATTTTCAGTTTTTTGAGGAAACTCCATACTGTTCTCCACAGTGGCTGCACCAGTCTGCATTCCCACCAGCAGTGCACGAGGGTTCCTTTTTCTCCGCATCCTCGCCAACACTTGTCGTTTGTTGATTTGTTGATGATTGCCATTCTGAAAGGTGTGAGATGGTACCGCATTGTCGTTTTGATTTGCATCTCTCAGATTATTAGTGACTTTGAGCATGTTTTCATGTGTCTCTTGGCGTTCCTTCTGTCTTCTTTCAAAAAGATTCTGTTTAGGTCCGTTGCCTATTTTTATATTGGCTCATTTATCTTCCTTTTATTAAGTTGTATAAGTTCCCTGTAGAAGTTGGAGATTAAACCTTTATCAGTGGTAACATTTGCGAATATGTTCTCCCATACAGTGGGCTTTCTTGTTGTTTTATTGATGGTTTCCTTGCTGTGCAAAAGCTTTTTATTTTGATGTAGTCCCATTTGTTTATTTTCTCTTTAGTTTCCATTGCCCTAGGAGCAGTATCGGTGAAGATATTGCTTCGGCATAAGTCTGAGATTTCTCTGCCTGTGGATTCCTCTAGTATTTTTATGGTTTCCCATCTTATGTTTAAGTCCTGTATCCATGTTGAGTTTATTTTTGTGTATGGTGTAAGTTGGTGATCTAGTTTCATTTTTTTGCATGTATCTGTCCAATTTTCCCAACACCATTTATTGAAGAGACTGTCTTAACTCCATTATATGTTCATGCCTCCTTTGTCAAATATTAATTGAGCATAGTGGTTTGGGTTGATATCTGGATTCTCTATTCTATTCCATTAGTCTATATGTCTGTTCTTGTGCCAGTACCAGGCTGTTTTGAGAACAGTGGCCTTGTAATACAACTTAAAATCTGGTATTGAGATCCCACCTACTTTGCTCTTCTTTCTCAGGATTGCTGTGGCTATTTGGGGTCTTTTTTTATTCCAGATGAATTTTTGGAGAGTTCTCTCTAGATCTGTGAAATATGCTGTTGGTATTTTAATGGGGAGTGCATTTAATCTATAGATTGCTTTGGGTAGTATGGACATTTTAATGATGTTGATTCTACCAGTCCATGAACATGGTATGTTCTTCCATCTGTTTATGTCTTCCTCTATCTCTTTTTTCAGTGTCCTGTAGTTTTCCATGTATAGGTCTTTTACCTCCTTTGTTAAATTTATTCCTAGGTATGTTATTTTTTTTGGTGCAGTGGTAAATGGGATTGCTTTTTTAGTCTCTCTTGCTGTAAGTTCACTATTGGTGTATAGAAATGCCATAGATTTCTTGGCATTAATTTTGTATCCTGCTACTTTGCCGAATTCATTTATTAAGTCTAACAGTTTTTTGATGGAGTCTTTCGGTTTTTTTATGTACAATATCATGTCATCTGCAAATAAGGACAGCTTTACTTCTTCTTTTCCAATTTGGATGCATTTTATTTCTTTTTCTTGTCTAATTGCAATGGCTAGTACTTCCAGTACTATGTCGAACAGGAGTGGTGAGAGTGGGCATCCCTATCTTGTTCCTGTTCTTAGGGGAAATGGTTTTAGTATTTGCCCATTGAGTCTAATGTTGGCTGTGGATTTATCATATATGGCTTTTATTAAGTTGAGGTATGATCCTTCTATTCCCACCTTGTTGAGAGTTTTTATCAAGAAAGGGTGTTGGATTTTGTCAAATGCTTTTTCTGCATCAATTCATATGACTATGTGATTTTTATCTCTCAATTTGTTTATGTGATGTATCACGTTTATTGATTTGCGGATATTGTACCATCCTTGCATTCCTGGGATAAACCCTACTTGGTCATGGTGTATGATCTTTCTGATGTACTGCTGGATCCGATTTGCTAGAATTTTGTTGAGGATTTTGGCATCTACGTTCATGAGGGATATTGGCCTGTGATTCTCCTTCATTGTGTTGTCTTTATCTGGTTTTGGTATTAGGGTGATGCTGGTTTCATAGAATGAGCTTGGAAGCATTCCTTCCTCTTGAATTGTTTGGAATAGTCTGAGGAGGATAGGTTTTAGTTCTTTGAATGTTTGGTAAAACTCCCCTGTGAAGCCATCTGGCCCAGGGCTTTTTCTGAGGTTTGTTTGCTGGAGCTTTTGGATGACTGTTTCAATTACTTCCATAGTTATTGGCCTATTGAGATGTTTAGATTCTTCCTGACTGAGTTTTGGAAGGTTGTATTTTTCTAGAAATATGTCCATTTCCTCCAGGTTGTCCAGTTTGTTGGAATAGAGTTGTTCATAGTATTTTTTTTTAAAGAAATCTTTATTCAGATTATTACAATTGTTTCTCCTTTTTTCCCCCATAGCTCCCCTCCACCCCGTTCCCACCCCACCTTCTGTCCTTACCGCCCCCCAACAGTCTTCATCCATATGTGTATGATTTTTGTCCAGTCTCTTCCTGAACCCCCCATACCTCTTTCCCCCTGAGAATTATCAGTCCACTCCCTTTCTATGCCCCTGATTCTATTATATTCACCAGATTATTCAGTTCCTCAGGTTTTTAACTCACTTGATTTTTAGGTTCACTTGTTGATAGATATGTATTTGTTGTTCATAATTTTTCTGTTTATTTTTTTCTTCTTCCTCTTCTTTAAGAATACCTTTCAGCATTTCATATAATACTGGTTTGGTGGTGATGAACTCTTTTAGCTTTTTCTTATCTGTGAAGCTCTTTATCTGCCCTTCAATTCTGAATGATAGCTTTGCTGGGTAGAGTAATCTTGGTTGTAGGTTCTTGCTGTTCATCACTTTGAAAATTTCTTGCCACTCCCATCTGGCCTGCATAGTTTCTGTTGCGAAATCAGCTGACAATCGTATGGGTGCTCCCTTGTAGGTAATTAACTGTTTTTCTCTTGCTGCTTTTAATATTCTCTCTTTGTCTTTTGCTCTTGGAATTTTAATTTTGATGTGTCTTGGTGTAGTCCTCTTTGGATTCCTTTTGTTTGGGGTTCTGTGCGCTTCCTGGACTTGTAAGTCTATTTCTTTCACCAGGTGGGAGAAGTTTTCAGTCATTATTTCTTCAAATAGGTTTTCAGTATCTTGCTCTCTCTCTTCTTCTGGCACCCCCATAATTCTGATGTTGGTACGCTTGAAGTTGTCCCAGAGGCTTCTTACACTATCTTCAACCTTTTGGATTTTTTTTCTTTTTGCTTTTTCGGTTGAGTGTTTTTTGCTTCTTTGTATTTCAATTCTTTGACTTGATTCTTGTGTTCCTCTAGTCTGTTGTTAGGTCTCTGTATAATGTTTTTTATTTCAGTCAATGTATGTTTAATTTCTAGTTGGTCCTTTTTCATATCTTCGAGGGTCTCGTTATATTTATCGGCCTTTTCTAGAATATTCTTGAAAAGCCTTATAACCGTGGTTTTGAATTCTATATCCAGTCATTTGTTTTCCTTCATTTCTTTAATTTGTTTTCTGTTTCTTTGACGCTGCATTTTCTCTGCTTCCCTGAGTTGGTAGGGTAGATTTGTGTGCTAGGTTTCCTATATGGCCCAGTGGGTTGGCCTCCCCAGTTAACCTGAGGTGGACACTCTTGGTGCACCCCTTTGTGGACTGTGTTTACAGCCTTGTTGTAGTTAAGTCTTGATTGTTGTTGGTATCACTGGGAGGAATTGACCTCCAGGCCAGTTGGCTGTAAGGATCAGCTGTGTCTATGCTGGGAGAAGTTCGATGCTGGAGACAGCCTTATAGGATTAGACTTGCCAAATTGCAATAGCCTCTGTGCTCAGCTTGGATGGGGTAGAGTCTCAGGGCGCAGCAGACAGTCTTGGCTTCCAGTCAGCCTTGCCCTTGCGTGCGCGGGCTTCCAGGCCTCTGCCTTTCCCGGCTCCCAAGTCTCCGCCTGAGAGTCCAGATTCCCCCCGTAAGAGCGTGGGTCCCCAGGGGCTCACCTGGAACTGGGGTTCAGTGCAGTCAGAACTGGGGTTCAGTGCAGTCAGGAACTTCCGACTCCCTTCTGCTAGGGAAAGCCTGTGGCAACCTCCACAGCCTTTGTGCACACTGGCGCACGTGCCTCCAGACTCCTGCCCGCGGGGGCTCCCCCGGGTCTTCCCCGGGTCTCCAAGTCTCCGGGTGCCTTTCTCTCTACCTGACAGTCCAGACTCCCCCTGTATGAGCCTGTGTCCACTGGGTTTCACCCAGGACTGGGGTTCAGTGCAGTCAGAACTGGGGTTCAGTGCAGTTGGGGGCTTCCTTCCCCCTTCCGCCAGAGAAAGTCAGCCAGGCTCTCAGCCGCCCTTCCTCTCTGCGCACACAAAGACCCTTTACCATACCTCCAATTCTCTGTGAGCTTTTCTCTTTCCTTCTAGTTGTAGAATTTTCACTCAGCCAGCTTTCCTGTGGTTCTGGATGGTGTCCGTTCTGTCTTTTAGTTGTAGTTTTGAAATTGTTGTGCGAGGCAGCAGTTTAGGTCAGCCTTGGGCAAACTACGGCCCACGGGCCGGATCTGGCTGTTCTATCTGGTTCTCTTGCTCTCCCCTCCGCTCTTTACTTTGAATTTATATTAGTTCACACAAACATTCCATCCATGCTTTTGTTCCGGCCCTCCGGTCCAGTTTAAGAACCCATTGTGGCCCTCGAGTCAAAAAGTTTGCCCACCCCTGGTTTAGGTGCTTACCTATGCTGCCATCTTCGTTTCTCTCTGTTCATAGTATTTTTTAACAATCCTTTGTATTTCTGTGGGGTCTGTTGTTATTTCTCCTCTTTCATTTCTGATTTTGTTTATTTGGGTCTTCTCTCTTTCTTCTTGGTGAGCCTGGCTAGAGGTTCATCAATCTTGTTTATCCTTTCAAAGAAACAGCTCTTGGTTTTGTTGATATTTTGTAATTTTTTTTGGTCTCTATGTCGTTTATCTCCACACTGATCTTTATAATTTCCTTCCTTCTTTTTACACTGGGTTTTTCTTGTTGCTCTCTTTCTAATTTTTTGAGTTGGAGGGTTAGATTAGTTATTACCATTGTTTCTTGTTTTTTTTTGCAATAAGCTTGTAGAGCTATGAACTTCCCTCTCAGGACTGCTTTTGCTGTGTCCCATAAATTTTGCATTGTTGTGTTTTCATTGTCATTGGTTGCCAGGATGTTTTTATTTCTTCTTTGAGCTTTCTGGTAACCCAGTAATTGTTTAATAGCATGCTGTTTAATCTCCATGTGTTTGATTTCTTTGGGTTGTTTTTATTGTAGTTGATTTCTAGTTTCATGCCACTGTGATGTGAGAAGATGCTGGATATGATTTCTATCTTATTGAATTTGAAGAGACTTTGCCTGTGACCCAATATATGGTCTATCTTTGAAAATGACCAATGTGCACTTGAGGAATGTATATTCTGTGGCTTTGGGGTGAAATGTTCTGAAGATGTCAATTAATTCCATCTGGTCTAGTGAGTCATTTAGGATTGATGTTTCTTTGCTGATTTTTTGTTTAGAGGATTTGTCCAATGGTGATAGTGGGGTGTTAAAGTCTCCTACTATGATTGTATTGCTGTCAATCTCTCCCTTGATATCTTCCAGGAGTATTTTTATGTATTTGGGTGCTCCTGTATTGGGTGCATATATGTTTACCAGAGTTATTTCTTCTTGTTGGATTGCTCCCTTTAGTATTATGAAGAGGCCTTCCTTATCTCTTTTTATGTCCTTCACTTTGAGATCTAATTTGTCAGATATAAGTATTGCTACCCTTGCTTATTTTTCATTTCCATTCACCTGAAAAACCTTTTTCCATCCCTTCACCCTCAATCTGTGTGCGTCTTTTTTTTTTTCTGAGGTGGTTTTCTTGTAGACAGCAAATATATGGGTCATGTTTTCTTATCCAATCTGTTACCCTATTTCTTTTGATTGGGGCATTTAATCCATTTACATTTAAACTTATTATTGATAGGTTCTTGTTTGTCGCCATTTTTATTTTTACCCCTGTGTTCCTTCTTCGCTTCTTATTTCTTTTTTTTACAGTAGACACTTAAGCATTTCTTGCATTGCTGGTTTGTTGGTAATGAACTCCCTTAGTCCTTTCTTGTCTGTGAAGCTCCTGATTTCACCTTCAATTTTGATTGATAGCCTTGCTGGGTACAGTATTCTTGGATTCAGACTTTTCCTTTGCATGACTTTGTATATTTCATTCCACTCTCTTCTGGCCTGATGTGTTTCTGTTGAGAAATCAGTCGCTAGTCTGATGGGGGATCCTTTGTAGGTAACTTTCTGTCTCTCTCTGGCCACTTTTAAGATTCTTACTTTGTCGTTGGTGTTTGCCAATTTAATTATAATGTGCCTTGGCGTTGGTCTTTTGGGGTTCATTTTGGTTGGGACTCTGTGAGCTTCTTGGATTTGTGTGGGTGTTTTCTTCCCTATATCAGGGAAGTTCTCTGTCATTATTTCTTCAAACAGGTTTTCTATTCCTTGCTCAGTTTCCTCTCCTTCTGGGACCCCTATTATGTGGATGTTGTTTTGTTTCATGTTGTCCCAAAGTTCCCTTAGGCTCTCCTCCTGCTTTTTAATTTTTTTTTCTAGAAGCTGCTCTAATTGGGTATTTTTTCCTACCTTGTTTTCTAGCTCACTGATGTGGTCCTCTGCTTCTTCTAGTCTACTTTTGATGCCTTCTCCTGAGTTCTTTACAGCAGCAATGTCATTTTTCATTTCTTCTTGATTCTTCTTCATTTCCTCTTGGTTCTTACACATATTGTAGAATTTATCTTCCATTCTTTTCATCCACCTTATGACCATTTCTCTGAATTCTTTTTCTGGAAGGTGCTTGCCTCCATTTTGTTTACTTCCTTTTCTGGTGATGCCTGCTTTTCGTTCATATGTGGGCTGTTTCTTTGTCTCCCCATGTTCTCTCTTCTTCACATGTCTGGTTATGTAGTTCTCTCTCTCCTGCGTTGATGTAAAGTCACAAAATACAACACAACAAGGCACAACTCACAAGGTACTGAACACAAATGTATTCACTATATTCATAACCCCAAATATAGGTGACCACCAGAGAAAGGCAAATTAGAGGACAAGAAAGAAAGAAGAGGAAAAAAAAGGAGTGCAAAAGTGAAATTTGGAAAAGGAAAAAAAATAAGAGAGAAAAGAGAGAGAATAAGAAAGAAGAGGGGAAAATATTATATATATGGAGAGAAAACTCCAATAGAACAGCCACTAATCCCAACACACCTCAGCCACAAGTACCTGGAGATGAATTCAAATTATAAACAACAAGTAATATCAAGTGAGGTAAGGGAAATCAGAAGCAAAAAGCAAACAAAAACAAAACAAAAAATGAAAAAGTGAAACAATCCCTCAAATAAGCATAAAAAATTGATATAATCAACAATCAAGCAAACAACAATAAAAGGACAAAGAGAAAAGAATTTTTGCATAGTGAAGAAAGAGATGAGAGAGGTGCCTATGGACTTGGAGCAGGGGGTTGGAAATATAATAGGGTGAAATTTTAACAGGGGCTAAAAAGAAGGAATAGGGAAAAATCTAAAGCAGGAATATGATAAGAGAAACAGGACAACAAAAAGGGAAAAGTGAGGAAGAGAGTGATGCCATAAAGGAAAAGTTGAGATAGAGTAAAATGATGCTAAAGGAAAGATGAAAGTAGAGTGTAGAACACTAATCCCAAAGTAAAATAAAGAGAAAATAAAATGACACTTTTATAAAAAAAAAAAAAAGTAAAATAGTAGTAGTAATAGTACTGTTTGAAAATAAAAAATGTAATAATTAAAAAGGTAAAATCAAGTGAGGAAAAAAGAAAAAAATTAGCTACTTATGTAAAATATGAAAAAAATAAAAATGTGCAGTAGTGAAGGTCACTCACTTCCTCTACTGTTCTGTTTGGCATGCCTGTTTCCTAGTCAGGGCAGTATTGAAGTTCCCTGCATTCCACTGCTCCTCAGTGTTGTAAGCCAGTCCTGATTTTTTTTTAAACATATTTTATTGATATTTTTACAGAGAGGAAGGGAGAGGGATAGAGAGTCAGAAACATCGATGAGAGAGAAACATCCATCAGCTGCCTCCTGCACACCCCCCACTGGGGATGTGCCCGAAACCAAGGTATATGCCCTTGACCAGAATTGAACCTGGGACCCCCCAGTCCGCAGGCCGACGTTTTATCCACTGAGCCAAACCGGCCAGGGCCAGTCCTGATTTTTAAGCAGGCAATTTATTTGTGTTTACACAAGTGTCAATTTGTGATTCAACCCCTGGGTGGCAGTGTTTATGGATTGAGCTCCAGGTTTATAGGTCCTCTCTAAGAGCTTGTGTTTAGAATTTGTTTTCCCTGTGGCACTTAATAGTGGTTTGGGGAGTGGGTTGCCCCAGAGCTAGTTCTCTGATGGTTATTCCCCGCTCTGATCCCCAGGTTCCAGAAAAACAACTTTCCGCTGCAGTCTCTTGGAGTGTCCCCAATTGGGTGATCCTATATATTGGGCTTAGTAATCAGAAGCAAGGATTTAAAGAGGAAAAAGAAAAAAAAAAATAAAGAGCTAGAGTTAAGTGTGCGAACTCCGGGGCTGTGCGCATGTCTGTGCAGTCTTTTTTCCCCTTGGGTCTAAGCAGCCGGTGTACTTTTAAAATTTCTAGGCTGTCCTTTTGCACCCAGATCAAAATGGATTGCTTTTTAGAGTTCCCTTCTGTTAGCAGCTCTGTGGACCCCCTTCCACATTCATGGATCACGCCAACCCCAACAGCCACGATTTTTCTAGGTGCAGACTTCCCCTGGTCTCAGCTCCCGCGTGTGCGTTTCTCCTGCGGGACCACAGACCTCACTATCCCAGGCGAAATCTGAGCTTTCCATGGTGGAGTGTAGAGCTCCTCTGAATCTGCGTGCTTGTACTACTTGGGGACTGATGTTCTTGGGTTCGCAGCTGTTCGGTGGGTGCCATAGCTGTAGATTCCCCAGGCTTTTCAGGTGTTTGATAACATCCACTTTTCCTTCAAGATGGCGAGATCTCTGCATCCAAGCCAGTGGCTTCGTGAGGGAACACAGCAGCAGTGGGGGCTGCCCGGTTAGGGGAGCCCTGTTCGACAGTCCCCCACAGTATCCTGGAGTATAGCTGTCCCTCAACTCACCAACAAACACTCCCCATGCGACCACACACCCTCCCTTTTTTTCTCACTCACGCAGTATCTTGCATTCTGCCTTCCCATCGGCAGCCATCTTCATTTTTTCGAGTAGCAATAATCTTGATGAAGCAAGCAGGTACTGCAATAAAGCCATGACATAAAACAGTTAGATGAAGCTCAAGTGTAATTAAAATTGCCCTGATAGATTTTGATCAATTAAATCAAACCTATGAAGATGCAAATACATTAATGGAAACTAAAAATTATAATATCAATCATATCAGAGGTAATCAGAGGTTTTCACAGACTAAGAGCATACTGAGGTGTGTTGAAAGAGCATTGGCCTGTCTTTTGTAGGATCTGGTCTCTAGGCTCTGTTTTGTTCATTAAATTACATGGGTTATTGGGTATGTGGGGCTCAATTTCTTCAATTATAAATTGAGCAAATTGAACTGGATGAGCACCAAAGCTGCTTGAACCTCTAACTTTCTCTGTTGTTAAGCACTGTTGAATTCTTACATATATGTACTCTTTTGGTTTTTTTTTAGTTCTTCAACACTTTGCTAAGAAAAAAAAAAAAAAAAAAGCTTGTCAATTGTTGCTTTAATCAATTTTATCAATCTGTCCCTGAAAAGATCCTATGAAAACCAAATAAAATCATGTTATAATATAAACTAATTTCATTGCTTACTGTTTTTTCCCCAAATTCTAGAATTTTCAAAATCTAGGAATTTCACAAATTACTAAAATAAGGGAGTTGTAATCTCTAAGGCTCCTTTAAATTCCAATTATATGTGAAATATGTAGGGGTCTAGAATGAGTCACTTAAGATGTGCCTGCCTTATGCAGATTGTTTAGAGCTAAAGATAAATTTTAGCTTCAGGCTTAAGAGAACTTCTGCCCCTCCCTTTACATATCTAGAAGAACTTGAATCAGGGGCCTTGTACATAATGGGAGATTAGCAGAGATAACCACTTTTGACCTATCTACAGGGCAGGACAAATGTCTATTTACTAAGCATCTGCTCTTCTTCTCATCCTGCAATGACCTTTTGAGGTCCCCAAAGCACCTTACCTCATCCCTAGCTCAGGATGTCTTTTATGTCCATGTTCCCTTTCTGTCTCTGAATCTCTCCTACATGTGGGGACTCTTAACTCCTTAAATATGTGGGGTTGCAATACACATGTATGCATTAAGTTTTGTTATTTTCTCTTGCTAATCTATCTCAAATATATTTAATTTTAGAGCAGCCAGCAGTATCTTGAAGGTAAAGAAAAGTTTGTTCCTCCTTGCAAATATATAATTTAATTCAAAGGGACCTTGGAGATTCAACTCCCTTATTTTAAGTTCAGGTATACTGAGTTCTAAGTCAGAGCTTCTTCCACTAAACCATCACTTAATGCAATTTTGACAAAATAGTGAATTCATTCATAATGTTAAAAACCATCTTCTAATTTACCTGCTTTATTCACTAGGAAATTCTTACTGTGGAAAACCTACCCTTTATCTCTGGAACAATGTCTAATTGCAGTTATCTAAGTGCTATAGACCGTTCTGGTTTTTCTATAGTTACTTGCTTAATTGAAGGGAAAGAAAAGTAAAAAGCCTGAAGGAAAGGTACTCAAAGCTTGAAATATGTATTTAGACTGCTTAGAGTGACTGAATTTACAAACTAATCACTGGTTCATCATACGTTCTGTGCTGTATGCTTCTGGACTGGAAGGAGCTGCCACATCTATATATATAAAAGGCTAAGTGGCCAACCGTCCATCCATCCGACCTTCCGACTGACTGACTGGCTGGGGCGGTACATATGATGCACACTGGCAATTTAAAAATAAACATTGACTCGCCCATGTGCAATACATATAAAGCTCTTGCTGGTGCCAATTGCATGCATGTTTTAATTTTATACTATATTATGACATGTAATTTTTTGCAGTAACGTAATTACTGCATGAATCTTTCTTCTAATTAATTTCCTTTCAATGTGCATGAATCTGTGCACCGGGCCACTAGTATAATTATATTTATTTAGGCCCATTTTAGTATGACAGGCAAATGTGTGTCAAAGTTACAAAATTTTCCATTTTTATAAAGTGGAAGAGGCACAGGCATAAAAGGCAGACTAATGCTACTGTCTTCGGGGTTATAAACCTCTTGTTCCTGAACAACCTGGGACAACTCGCTCATTCTCAGTCATAAAAAAAAGAAAATAACAGAAATTTCTCAGCCCTATTGCAATTTTATTCCCTGCAATAACCATTTCTCTGAACAGGATGCTCAGGCACAAATGCCTGGGAGGTACTTTATAATATGTTCTCTCTATATTATTTTGCAACAAAATGTCTGTCCAGTTTTGAGATTATGAGAAGTTGTTTAGTAATTTCCCTATGGACAGAAAAAAATAACGCAGTAAAATTGCAACAGGACATATTTATAAACAGTATTAACACAACTGTCCCACTTGTGTACATAAAAGATCCTAGAGGTACTAAGGATCTACAAAAATGGATATTTTGAGGACTAGTGTATATAAATTATAGAACTGAATTCATATGACTTTGGATTTTGGATGTTGAGTTGAGAATGGATTGAAGGAAGTTATCTACTTCCCTTCTTAAATTTGTCTTTTTCAAAATTCTCCTGTCTTTTCTCATTTCCAGAAAGATAACAAAGATAAAGAGATGGAAGGGAGGGGGGGGGGCAGAAATCTGGGGATGATTCATCCTACCCAGAAATAGTAACAGAAACAGTTTCTGTAAATAAATAAATAAATAAATACATACATACATACATACATAAATAAATAAATGGTATTTATATCTGTGTGACTCAGCCATTTCACTTCAAGGTGTTTGCTCAACTAAATTATTTGACAAGTGTGGAAAGATGTTTGTGGAAGGATCTTAACCATAGCATATTGTTCAGTTTAGTTCAACAAATATGTTAGAAAACCCATGTTGGGGAGAAAAAATTTTTCTCTACCCTGCAAGGTTTTCTAGCTGGTATAATACACTGTAATTAAATTGACATGAGACAGACTAGCAAGAGAAAAACAAAAAGAAGTTTAATAGTGTGTGTTATCTCCCATGCATGGGAGAGATTCAGGAAAACTGACTAATTTGCCAAAATTGTGGAAGCCCTCACCTTAAGTAACACCTTCAGCTAAAGATAAAAACAGAGGTTGGTGGTGGAGATTACCAGGAAAAGCACAGTCAGCAAAGGTAAAATTGTTATGCAGATTTAAGTCCAAACCTTCTCCATTGATTATGAAGGCAGCCCTGACACAGTGAGGGAAATTCCCTTAAAAATGGAAATTTTCCTTACAATGCTTTTACAAATGGTAACTTGTACTTGATTTTCAGAGCTTCTGCCATGTCTGCTATTTCTTAAAATTAGCCAGCCTAAAATAATCAACATCCCATATTTTGGGGTGGCAAACATTGCCCTCCTTCACCCACTGTGTGTCTATAACCAGTTGGGTGCTAAATTTTCTTTTTAAGCTAAAGTGGCATAGATGTTTTTGGAGGAAAGCTGGAAAAGTCTAAATCCAGTATTGTTCCGAAGAACTGTCATGTAGCCTTACTCAAATTCATAAGATCTTTAACAGGAGACATTTACATACATGGCAAAGCAGCTGCTACCAGTGGTGGCTGCAGGGAAGAGTCCACACCCCTCCCATGACAGGGTCTCTTTTTATAGGGAGCAGAAACCATATGATGGGTAGTCACTAGACCTCCAGAAAGAACAATGCATTCAGAAATTAACAGATAACATCAGGCAGTTTTAACACTCTATACATTCATTAACCTCCTTCCTGGGGGCATGATGTTTATCTTTGGCCATCATTCTAGTTTTCTGAGTAGTCAGCCAAGCCTGAGGCTCAGAGAGTTAAAAGTCCAACAATTCCCAGAATCCTTTGCTGCTGGAATCATATTGCATCTCAGTGAGTTCCCTACATTGTATAGACACAAAGAATAAGAAATTGCACAATAAAAAATTAAAATTAAAAAGCTATCAAGACTACATTATAAAATTTCCAAAAGCCTCCTAATACTTAAATCAAAAAAGGGGGGATAGTAGAAGAATATCATGTAAGGAAAAATATCCTGTAAGTAAATTACATCTAGAAAATTTTTACTTTAGAAAATTAACTTTCATTTGCAATGCTAACAGCAAGACACCCATGAAAAACACACATGGTGTCTAAACAAGCCAAAGGAAAATTGTTTGGGCAAAAAATGAAAAAGGATCCCAAGTCAAATTTATAGAAAAGATTCCTTTATTAACTTTTGGTCGAGAATATGTTTGTATATTTTCAGAAAACACCTCCAAGACCATGTGGATTCCTGCAACAGAGAGGAATTGACAGGACTGCTCCAGCCATGAAGACAGAAGAGAAAAAGTCCAGAGATGGAAGACACTGACGATGTCTTGCCATACTAGCAGTCAGCAGCTGTGTGTCGCGGCAGGTTGCCCAGGACCAAACCAGAGAGGATTGGACCTGCATTACCACCATTTGTCCACCATCCAGAACTGAAATATCATCGCTGACATGTACACATAAGGAACTGTTTGACATTGAAATTGGGACTCAAAAGAACTGTTGGCCCAGAAAGAAACTCACTACAGACTGATTCATTTGCCTCCCAGCATAACCATTATTGCTTGTCTCATTTTCGGTTCTTATAAGTGTATTTCAAGTATCACATGATCTCACTCATCTAGGGGAAATAATGAACAACATAAATTGATGAACAAAAACAGACCCGGAGACAGGGAAGCATCGATGAGACTGTCAAACCTCAGAGGGAAGGTAGGGGAGGGTGGGGGTAAGGGGGAGAAATCAACCAAAGGACTTGTATGCATGCATATAAGCCTAACCAGTGGTCACGGACAACAGGGAGGTGGGGGCATGTGTGGGGAGGGGTTTGGGATGGGAATGGGGGGATGAGGACAAATATGTGATACCTTAATCAATAAAGAAATTTTAAAAAATAATAATAAAAAATAAAAAATAAAAAAAAGAAATTGCACAATATGATAAGGACTATGATACAGGCCTTTTAGGTGCAATGGAGGCTCAGAGAATGCCACCCATAAAAGACTAAGGGTGGCATTGTTAGTGATATTGTCAGTGATAATAAATATATATATATATATATTTAATTTTCATCCCCTTTTCTAGCACAGAGCTCCTGAAACCCTTGGAATTTCCTAAATGATGAGTGATAAAGGTCTTTTGTTATGTTAATGAGGTGCCTTTTGGAAAGCAACTAAGGATAGGGGTTGCTGGCCAGAGGAGTTAACTTTGAGATTAAAGGGTTGGAATTTTAAATCCTTCCCATTTCCACCTCTGGGGGAGAGAAGAGAAGTTCAATCAATAGTTCCAGGTTAATGATTTAATCAATCATGCCTATGTAATGAAGCTTCCATAAAAACCCAAAAGGATGGCCAACATGGAGGGCTTCCAGGTCAATGACCACATGGGAGCTCTGGGAGTCCCGCACCTCTTCCCACACACCTTGCCTCCCACAACTCTTCCACTTGGCTGATCCTGAGTTATATCTTGCTAAAAGATAAACAGAGACATATTAAAATTTTTAAGTTTATTTGAGCAAAATTGATTTGAATCAGCGTCCAACCTAGGAAGTAGAAAGGAGTTTTGAGAAGCTGTACAAATGAAAGACTTTTATTGGCAGAAGGGAGTGAGAGCAATAACGCTGTACTAGGCAAAACAAATTTTGAAAAGCGCAGAATGGTTACTGCAAATTTTTTTTTTTATATAGGGGATGGCAAGGGTTTTTCAGGCAGAATACCTCACTAACCTACCAGGAGATTTCTAATTGACAGGTGGAAGGAGATGTTGGTGTGTTTTTTTTTGTAAGGAGATTTTTGATTGACAGGTTTAAGATTTCATTTCTGGGAAACCCAAAGCTATAATTAAGTTAGGTTTCAGTTTGGTGCCATAGGGCTTAGCATAAGAAACTCTATGTTAGGCCTATTTTCTTTTTGGTTTTTAAAGAACCCTTTTATTATAAACTGGTGATCTAGTAAGTAAAATGTTTCTCTAAGTTTTGTGAACCATTCTAACAAATTAATAAAATCCAAGGTCATTGGAACCTCTGATCTACAGCTGGTGTTAGAACCACAGGTCACGGCCTGAACTTGTAACTGAAATCTGAAGTGTGTCTGTGGGGGAGGGATACACTCCGTGACACTGAATCCTTAACCTGTGGAATGTGATGCTATTTCTCAGTAGATGGTGTCAGAATTTAGTTGAATTATAGGTCATGTTGCAGAATTTACCAGGTGACCAAAAAATACACAGGGAGTACTCAGAGATCCAGGATAAACCCATTTATTCAGATATACTAGTACAGTGACTCAGGAGGTCAGTTCTCCAAATCCTGAGTGAGTGAATATGGAGGAAGCTCTTCCCTTTATACCCTTCGGTTTCTTTGTTTTCCATCTGTTTCCTAACTACCAGGCTTTTGTGGTGGGCTTCCATAGCCCCTCCTGAGTCCGTTAGAAGGGGAAGTTAGATTGTCTAAATGCCTGGCCTGGGTGGTGCTAGTGACCTCCCCTCCAGCTCAGCTATTACATTCTTTGTTTATGGCCCCTGTGTAAATTGTGAGTAATTAGGAAAACAGGTCTTGCTAGACCAGATTGTTAAGAAAGGGGCAGTTACTTAATTATAGGCTATCAAGAATGTACATTAGGTTACTGGCACAGATTCAGATTGCTAGCCCCCCCAAAATGCCTTATATTCCCCATTAGTCACACCACTGGTGTCAGAGAATTGTGGGTGTGGGGACCCTCCCCACCCACACACACATACACACCTTAGTTACAGAAGTAATACAGTAATTAATCTGTATTACTTCTGTAACTAAAAACAAAGAAAATGATGTTTATGGAAAGAGACTAGCATAGAAAAAAAGTGGGCTGGATTCTAGGAAGGTGAGAGATGTGGTTATCTGGTCAACCTAAGCAATCCTGTTATTGTGGGTAGGGACACTTCTGCCTCTAAAGCTTGAGCTTTACTCGAGTACTATTTTTGTTACATTCTGTTGCTATCCACAGCTGCCCTGACAATTGATGCAAATGTGAGTGAAATAGCAAAGAGAATTCAAAATGAGTCCCAGTGATAAACAATTTACAAGCTATGAAAACTGCAGGGAATATGGATGTAGGATGGTCCAAAAATGAATAGCGCTATTATGCCGGGAATTGTCACCTCATTATAAATGTCTCCATTCTGATCTCCAGCCCTCTCTCTCTGTTAATAATTCAAGCATTTAAATTTTTATTGGATTGCAGGTTGATAATGCAGGACATGAGTCTGACTTCACAACTGTCATATTCAAAATTGGAATGGAATGAATCATTTTTTGCTTCTCATCGAGTCACCCATTTGTAGTTCCCAAGTTTGTCTAATGGGAAGGAGAGAAGCACATGACGGGAGGAAAACCCCAGGAAGTTAGAACATTTGTAGTGCAGTCACACTAAATGTCCACTGGATTTCAGTTTAAAATGGCATTGGGCACGTTGCTGCTGATGCATCACCACCCAAATTTCTACTGAAATATCAATGAAGACACAGAGAAAGACAAATATATACACCATCTCCAGAAACTAAAACGTTAAAAGAGCTAATTACCAGTTTCTGAGAACATTTACTAAATGTAAGACCAAAGAAGTACAATTAAGAAAAATATATTGTTGGTCTAACAATTCTAACTCCCAGGAAACTGAGCAAACTACCCCCCGCCCCCCCCCCACCCCGCCACTCCCCCGCACCCGGAAAAAGATACAAAGATATTTTATTCCTTCCTGCACTGTGAATCAATGTTAGAGTTTGCAATCACCCCTTCATTGTGTGCGTATGATTATTCTGTAGCAGCTAAAATACCCCATTGATGCTCCCCTGCAACTCAACTCTTCAGAAATCTTAATCCCAGAAAGCTAGAGAGCCAGAGCAGAAGGTGTGCCATTCTATGCACTGGACTTTCACATGAGATTTGATTTGAACAAGAGGTCTTCCCACTATTCCTGTTGCTGCAGCTACTGAATAATCCTGGACTTGGCAAGTGGGGAAAGTGGCTAATCCTATTACAGAATTAGATATTCCCGACTGAATCAGTAAAACAGGATGAACAGGTTGACTAAATAAACTAAAAGGGTGTTGCCTTTAGGTTCAGCCAGAAGATATGCATAAACAGGGCCCTGTTGTGGCCAGCTGCTTCCAAAGGTGTTCATTCTGGACCTCAGGATCATGCTTCCACTGAGACTGATCCCGAGTTCTGGCTCTGAGACTTAGATGTGTGTGGACTCAGGGAAGCTGCTTGACTTCTCTGAGTCTCAGCTTCCTCATCTATTGGTAAACTGGAGATTACTACACTTATTTCAACAGGTGATTATAAGAAATTAATATGGTAGTAGGTGTAATTGGACCCATAAAAGCAAATGTAAGAGCTTGTCTTTATGATTATTATTTAAAATATATTTTTATTGATTTCAGAGAGGAAGGGAGAGAGAGAGAGACAGAGAGAAACAGAAAGAATCATTGATGGGCTACCTCCTGCACACCCCTTACGGGGGAATCGAGCCTGCAACACAGACATGTGTCTTGACCAGGAATGGAATCGTGACCTCTTGGTTCATAGGTCAATGCTCAACCACTGAGCCACACTGGCCAGGCAAGAGCTTGTCGTTATTATGTCTTTTTTTTCCTCAAAGATTTAGTGTATGTACATGGTTTATTTTGCAAAACAGCCATAGTTCGGTGAATGTATCATCCTGCAAACCAGTACAGCATTTAGGGTCTGATCACTCAATGACTACTTAAAAATGATACATAGGGTAGGAATTACTCATCTTTTTCTATAGTTGACCTTCTCTCTCTCTCCAGCCAGATCATGGGCTCATTTAGGACAGATCCCAATATTTAGACTTGCTTGTATCCCCTTCTGCACTCCACAGCCCTATACTTACTGAGGGCTTGAGAAGTGCAAGTTGATGATCATGGTCATCAGTTTCAGCCCTATAATTATTTAAGTATTTTCCTGCTGCAGGCAAGGGCATATTTTTCTTCTGCAGGTGTGACTCACCAACACTGATAGCATTCTATGTGTGTCAGTGGGAATATTTACTGTGGTGTGTAAGGTCACTGAAGGTGGGACTGCATTAAAGAGGTTTTATTTATTTATTTATTTATTTATTTATTTATTTATTTATTTATTTAAGTCTACACATTGCGTAGAGTCAGCTGCAGATATAGGCTTAATAAATCAATCTGATAAAAATTTCTCCAGTGATGAAGGTGCAGTCTGTAGCTAGAGAGGTGCCATAAAAGTCTCAAACCTGTATTTGCTGTTGATATGTGAGAGATAAAAAAGAAAATGTAAGTACCCTATAACAAAGTATTTGCTATTCTAATTTAAAGTGCTAGCCATTACAACAATTTATTACAAAACATTTTCATATTGCTATATATTTTGCCAAGGATTACGCTGTCCTTTTTATTCATCGTACTATGCTTTATTAGGTTCCTATACAGTGCCTCTATTCATTTGCAAGGAACTACATTTCCCAGTTGTATAAACTGAGGAGCCATTTGTCTTCTGAGGAACCTGTGGAAGTGGGAAGACAGTATGAATCTTTTTTGCCACCTTTTTATTCTCCTTATAAGTCCTTCAGGGAGATGGCACACCTTCTATTGGCCTCTGCCAGTTTAACTTTCAAGGTCTTCATAGGTTGTGGCTGTAATCAACACCACACAATGCATCCCTTTAATTTGAGCAAAACAACTCTTTTGTCATTTTCTGGTGTTTTGCCTTTGAGCCCCTTTATGGTCTAAGGTGGTCTTGATTGATAGACTGAAACCTAAAATGTAGTCCCTTATTTGCTTCTTTGTCCCCTGCCCCTTTCTTTCTCTTTCTTGTCATTTTCAATGACTAGTTTTGATTTATTCCTCTTCCCCGCCTCAGAATCTCACTGTTTCTTCCCCCGGCCCCAGAAACATTTTTTTCTCTCTTATTAGCCACAGAAAAGAAAGATGAATCCCTACAACCTGCCATGTAGATCTAGAAAAGAGAAAAATTAAAATGCTGAAGGAAAGCAGTAAGAGTTTCTGATCATTCTAAACCAGATGCTCTCAATCCTTCAAATCGAATGAAAAGCTTTTAAATCCACTGATGCCTGATCCGTGTCTGGACAATTGTGTCATGTTCTATGGGGATGGGATCTGTGCAGTGGTGGGAGTAAGAACCACTGTACTGCCGTGGCCTTTTAATTTCTTGAGTGGTGGCTTCTGGTGGCAGGCAGCTGGAATCAAGGGAGAGCCACTGAGTGCTCACACTGGGACAAAATCCGCTGCACCCCAGCTGATGAGAGTTAGGAGGCCCCGCTCACAAGCTCTTCCTGCTCCTTGGTGTCACAGCCCAGTAAAGAAGCCTGATCTTCCAGGTTTTCCAGCGATGGAGGCTGGATTATGTCATGTGGTTACCTCAGGCACACAGCAGACCTGAACACATTCCCTGCATACCATTCAAGGGATAAGGTTCAATGCGTATGTACAGCCCTAGCCGGTTTTGCTCAGTGGTTAGAGCCGCGGCCTGCTGACCGAAAGGTCCCAGGTTCCATTTCCGACAAGGGCATGTACCTCGGTTGCAGGTTCCTCTCCGGCCTGGGCCCTGGTCGGGACTCGTGCCGAAGGCAACCAATCGATATGTTTCTCTCACATCAATATTCCTCTTTGTCTTTCCCTCTCTCTTCCACTCTCTACAAATCCATGGAAAAATATCCTTGGGTGAGGATTAAAAAAAAAAAAAAGGCCTATGTACAGCTCTCTCTAATGTTATCTGAGATAATTCCCATCAATCAACTGCTTCTTTGCTGGGTAAGAGTTTCTCTTGTCTGCTGAGGAAGGAGCTGTCCTGGATCCCACATTTTGGGAGAACTAGTCTCTTGCCATTGGTCCCGCCTTCTGTCTCCCACCCTGGATTTCCATATGTGGGTTCCACGCTGTGGGCCTCTTCCCTTTGTCTGCTGCTGCCAATAGCTTCTGCCTCCTCACACCCTCCCACTCAAGCTCGTCCCTGTGGTGCACTTGCTTGCTCATCGCCATCTGCCTCCCACTTTCTCCTGCCGGAGGAAGTTCCATGATATATGGCTTCTGAGGGAAGTGCTCCTTCCATCGCATCTTTTATTCCACAGCCACACTTCAGACACGCCACAGGCCTAGCACCAGCATTGTCTGAGGCCCAGCCCCCACCCTGCCAAAATGATGCAAGAACTTCTGCTCTCAGGCCCCTGATGGGCTGTGCATTTCCCAAAACAGGCAGAGTAGCAGAGAAGCTTCTCTGAGTGGCAAGGGTAGGGCACAGAAAAGCTGATCAGCTCAGGGCATGATCTGGGCCCTGCTGAGCCCTGAATGAGCCATTCAGCCACTGTGACATCTGGAGTTGAGGTACTCAGGGAAGTGCTGATTTATTTAGGCGGTGGGGGGGGTGGGGGTGGGGGGGGGGGAAAGAAGCTGTGATTGCAGACTTCCCTGCAGTGGTTCAAAAGGGAAGAGGAACAGGCGAGGGTTATCATCTGGATTCTGTAAATTAGGAAACCATGGCTGTATTTTCCAAGGTGCAGAGAGAAAGCTTTTCAAGGTTTCAGGAAAGGGGCTATAACCCAGAGGTTCATGAGCACTGCAAAAACCCTAAAGTTATGCATAGCTTTTTTGTTGGTTTGTGTGTGTGTGCATTTTGCTGAGTCTATAATTTTAATAATATTCTCAGTGGGTTCTAGGACTAAAGATTTTAAAAAGGCTAAGAGCATGTGTTTTAGAAAAGAGTACAGAGTCCTGAGTGCAAAGTGCAGTTCATGTTATTTTTATTTCCTCTTCCCTTTGGACTCACAAACCATAGGACAGAGCTTGGGAAAGAGAACATATGCTCAGAAGGTACTTGTCCAACTATTTTTTCTATCACTACGATGCAGACTCCAAAGACAGAATATGCAAAGGGATAATATGTGAGATTCACCGAGTTCTTTTTTAAAAAAAAATAAATCTTTATTGTTCAGATTATTACAATTGTTCTTCTTTTTTCCCCCCATAGATCCCCTCCAACCGGTTCCCACCCCATCCTCTGCCCTTACCCCCCCCTCCACTGTCCTCATCCATAGGTGTATGATTTTTGTCCAGTCTCTTCCTGCACCTCCCACACCCCTTTCCCCCTGACAATTGTCAGTCCACTCCGTTTCTATGCCCCTGATTCTATTATATTCACCAGTTTATCCTGTTCATCAGATTTTTTATTCACTTGATTTTTAGGTTCACTTGTTGATAGATATGTATTTGTTGTTCATAGTTTTTATCTTTACCTTTTTCTTCTTCTTCCTCTTCTTAAACAATACCTTTCAGCATTTCATAAAATACTGGTTTGGTGGTGATGAACTCCTTTAGCTTTTTCTTATCTGTGAAGCTCTTTATCTGACCTTCAATTCTGAATCATAGCTTTGCTGGGTAGAGTAATCTTGGTTGTAGGTTCTTGCTATTCATCACTTTGAATATTTCTTGCCACTCCCGTCTGGCCTGCATAGTTTTTGTTGAGAAATCAGCTGACAATAGTATGGATACTCCCTTGTAGGTAACTAACTGTTTTTCTCTTGCTGCTTTTAATATTCTCTCTTTGTCTTTTGCTCTTGGCATTTTAATTATGATGTGTTTTGGTGTGGTCCTCTTTGGATTCCTTTTGTTTGGGGTTCTCTGTGCTTCCTGGACTTGTAAGTCTATTTCTTTCACCAGGTGAGGGGAAGCTTTCTGTCATTATTTCTTCAAATATGTTTTCAATATCTTGTTCTCTCTCTTCTTCTGGCACCCTCATAATTCTGATGTTGGTACACTTGAAGTTGTCCCAGAGGCTCCTTACACTATCTTCATATTTTTGGATTCTTTTTTCTTTTTGCTTTTTCGGTTGGGTGTTTTTTGCTTCTTTGTATTTCAAATCTTTGACTTGATTCTTGTGATCCTCTAGTCTGCTGTTGGATCTCTGTATATTATTCTTTATTTCAGTCAGTGTATGCTTAATTTCTAGTTGGTCCTTTTTCATATCCTCGAGGGTCTCACTAAATTTATCGGCAGTTTCTAGAAGATTCTTGAAAAACCTTATAACTGTGGTTTTGAACTCTATATATACAATCATTTGCTTTCCTCCATTTCTGTCATTTGTATCCTGTTTCTTTGTCTCTGCATTTTGGCTGCTTCCCTGTGTTGATAGAGTGGCTTTGTGTGATAGGTGTCTTATAGGGCCCAGTGGCTCAGCCTCCCCAATTACCTGAGGTGGACACTCTTGGTGCACCCCTTTGTGGGCTGTGTGCACAGTCTTATTGTAGTTAAGACTTAATTGTTGTTGGTATCACTGGGAGGAATTGACCTCCAGGCCAATTGGCTGTGAGGATCAGCTGTGTCTACACTGGGAGAACTTCTGTGCTGGAGACACCCTTATGGGGCAAGACTTGCTTCAGTGGGGCTTTGTTGCTCACTGAGTCTGCCCCTTGAGTGTGTCCCTTATGGATCTGAGGAGTTGTAATCTGGATGGTCCCACTCTGACCACTGGGTACACTGGCTCTTGGATCTCCAAGGAGGTGCAAATTTAGCCTCTGCTTAAATTTGCACCCAGTAGGAGCTACAGAGAAATCTGCAGATTCCTCTTCTTTGTTTGGGTTTTGGAGGTGCCCAGATGAAGCCCAGCTGTGAAGCAATGCAAGCTGCTGTGGGGCCTTGGGCCTTCTTTTAGAAGTTCTGGGGCTTTCTGACCCAGCTGCAGTTTGTTAGGTAATTTTAGATTGCAAAGGGCCAGGCCATTCATATGCAAAAGCCTCTGCACACAACTTAGATGGGGTGGAGTCTCAGGGTGGAGCAAACAGCAATGGCTTCCCATCAGCCCTGCCCTAAGAGGCCCCTGGGTCTCAGTGTCCCTCGGTAATCGCTGCAAGCACCTCTGAGAGAAAGCCGTCCTCGAATTCTGCCCGAAGCCAGACAGTCCAGTTTCTCCCCATATGAGTCTGGGTCCCCAGAGTCTCACCCAAATCTGGAGTTCAGAGCAGTTGGGAGCTTATGTCTCCCTCCTGATTGAAAAAGACAACCGCATCCTCAGTTGCCAGCCCTTTTCGTGCAAGCCTTCATACATCTGCACTTTTGTGTTTTTCTCTTTCCTTCTAAGGACAACATTTCCTTCTGGATGATGTCCGTTTTGCCTTTTAGTTGTAGTTTTAAAGTGGTTGTGTGAGGCAGCAATTTCAGGTGTTTACCTATGCTGCCATCTTTGTTCCTCCCTCACTGAGAAATTCTTGCTGGGAATTCTAAAGGCTTAGCATCTGGCCTTAGTTCTACCATCTCTCTGATTTAGGGCAAGAAAATTCACTTCTCTGGGCTTCAGCTTCTTCCTCAAAGTTTGGATTGTATAGACCAGTGGTCTGCAAACTGCGGCTCGCGAGCCACATGTGGCTCTTTGGCCCCTTGAGTGTTCTAATGCCACTTCTTCAAAATAGACTCGCCAAGGCCGAAAACCAACTTCTGCGCATGGGCCACGAAGTTTCAATCACACTGTACATATGCGCCTGCACATGGTATTTTGTGGAAGAGCCACACTCAAGGGGCCAAAGAGCTGCATGTGGCTCGCGAGCCGTGGTTTGCCAATCACTGGTATAGACTACCATTCAGTTCTGAAAGTCAAGTAGTCTTGTCCTGACATAGAACAGAGTTAGAATTAATCTACAATTTTAGCAAACAAACAAGAGAGCCTAATTATTTCTGCATGGAGAATTTGGACTATCATAGGTATGATGAGAAGGAGCACAAAATATCTTTGTATTCCCTAATAACTGAAGCCCAATCCTCTTCCCTATTTCATGTTATGGAAGGGATTGACCTAATTGTATTGTTATCGGCGGGGAGCTTTCCTCATTCCTACTGGTTTCTGTTGGGAGTGGGCTTCTTGCCATATCTTGAAAAAAGGAATTTTTTTGAGACTCTGCAAAGGAGGATGAGATATTGTAGAAAGCTTTATTTCTGTGGAATTAACCCCCTAAGATTCCAAGGTCTCATTTCCCTTTGTTCCGCCAAGAAAGAAGTCCAGCTGTGCCATTAGCAGGTTTCAGATTAAAGCCCTTGCCCAGTTTCCGTTCCATATAAGGGCACAGTCTAATCCAGCATCAGGCTAGTTTAGTTTGTGTTCCCTGCTGCAGTCCATTGGTTCATTGTCTCTGCGGTCCACCTAGCCACATGGCTATATGGAGGGAATATGGGCGAACAAGAGGAGAAGCAGAGAGACAAAAGCCATGAGACACAAACTCCTTTGTCTGGGGGATTCTGTATTCCCAAATTTTCACAAGCCTACAGTGGCCCTCTCTAGTCAATTATGTTCGTTTCCAGGTCTGACTGACAGGCAACTTCCTTTCCTCAGTCTGCTTAAATGCACATGCGTCCATCTTCCCCTTCCCCCAATAATCTGCAGGGAATGGACCAGTGGCTCTCTGGGGAGGGTAAACTTGCAGCTTCCTGGTGAAGCTGCCCAAATGACATGCCTTTGATGTCTGGCTTCCCTTCTTTTCTATTATTAATAACTAACTAATTACAATGGTATCAGTATGACCACAAAGTTGAGCATCAACTCTGTGCCTAAAATTGGACTAAGCAATAGTGAAATACCCTGATCATTTTCTCAAGTATCTGATAACCTCATAGATAAGATTAAGGCACATTAAACAGGAAGAACACAATTAATTACTAAACTACAAAGGCTGCAATTATAATTGTAATAACTCTGAAGACTGGAGTGATCCCAGAGGTTCATGGGGAAGATGGGACTTAAATTGTGTTTTGAATGTTGGGCAGAATTTAAATAAGTGGTGAAAGGAAGATACTCCCAGCGGAAGTGGGTGAGGACGGACATGGAGATCAACAAAGTGTTAGGGGAAAAGCAGATTGGTCTATCTGACAAAAGCAGAGGTTGTTTGGGGGAAATGTGAGAATGTTTCAGTTCAGTCATCTTTGAAGGCCTGAAAGGAAGTTCGAGGCATTACATCTACTTGAAGAAATTGCTCTAAATTGTTTCTTAGACTGGAGCCAGGTGCTGCTGCCATCATGTGGGTGTGCCTCAATAAAGCAAGACAATGTTAGAAGCAGAGGAAAGAGGACAACACACTGGAATCTGCAGCAGCAGCAGCCAACTGGCAGTGTTTGAGGACTGATAATGGAAGTCGGTTGGGGATTGGAATCCTTGTTTTCCCCAGAGATATCCTGAATCTAAAAGTCCTAGCAGTCCCTGTCTTTCAGCCATTTATAGGGCTGATGCTACTTCTCAGAGGGGTGGCCAACCCAGCGTCACCCACACTTTTCCTTCTCAACCCCCTTTTTCCCATCAGCACCTAGCTGAGCAGTGAGAGAAGTCTGTAGTGGTGTCAGAAGTTTGTCTGACTCAGTGTATCAGTGGCCAGCCAGTCTCTGTACTTAAATTTTAATAGGTAGGATTAGAGGTCATCTCCCACCTAGTATTAGGGAAGAATGTGTCAGGAAAATAATTTTCTTTTTCAAGTGCAACATTATCCAGCTCTTTCTGGGAAAAATCTTGAACGAAAGATTTTAAAAAAAACACACACACATTTTGCCCTTAGATCATTAGAACCTTATCTAAACAAAGGTTCTAAGTTGTTTACATCCTATGACACAAGAACTTGATAGAAAATCATTATTGTTGTTGCTGCTATTATTGTTAATGAAGTTGACTACTCTAATTTGAGTGGCCCAGCAGTGGCTCACCCTCTGATTCAGGGTGGAGGGAAGGGTATAGAGTTTTATTCCTGGCAGCTTTGTGTATGAGCTGCCTCCCTGTGTAATAAGCCTGTAGTGTGTGTGATGGAGGAGATGTCTAGAATATCTGTTCATTTCCAAACTCAGGGTGTCCATCATGGTATGGAGAATCAGTAGAAGAATCAGTGTTGTCTGCAAGAACATGGAGCCCATTCCAGAGGAAATAATTCAGGCACTACGAAAGGTGAAGCAATACAGATAGTGTCCAGCTAGGGAGTAGCTGAGGGCTGGATGATACCCTGGACAGGATGGTGAAGTACTACAAAAAGACTTTATTGCAGAAGGGAGTTGTGTGGTGTGGGAGAACCATAAAATTTACCCCAGAAGAGTGAGAAGAAATTGAATTCCAGGATTTGAAAGAAACAGCTCTGAGCAGAAAATAAGAACAGGAGACAAATACCAGGACAGATAAATGGAGGTGCTAGTTGCTCTAGGCAAAGGCTATAAAAAGGTTTGTCAAAAAGAGTCTTTTAGCCAAAACCGGTTTGGCTCAGTGGATAGAGTGTCGGCCTGCGGACTGAAAGGTCCCAGGTTCGATTCCGGTCAAGGGCACGTAACTTGGTTGCGGGCACATCCCCAGTAGGAGGTGTGCAGGAGGCAGCTGATCGATGTTTCTCTCTCATCGATGTTTCTAACTCTCTATCCCTCTTCCTTCCTCTCTGTAAAAAATCAATAAAATATATTAAAAAAAAAAGAGTCTTTTAGTAAATTTACAAAGTCTACTTCCCAGATTTGTGTTAACTCTTTCTCTTGATTTAGAACTGAATTAAGTGAATGATGAAGACTATCAGCTTCATGAATCTAGTGGACAAAATTTTGTCTGTCCTAATTGAATCCTATAATAATAACCATTGTTATCTCTTATTGAATATATACTCTGTTCCAGGATTATTGCATTTTATCTTCACCACATCCCTTTAAGGTAAATAGTATCATCTTCCCCATATCTAGATAAAAGAAACCTAAGATCTAAAACTTTCTCACCTGTATATGACACATTATAATAATACTATGACTGAGATAATTCATGTGAATTGATTTTCTCCTTTTAAAAAAATATTTTTATTGATTTCAGAGAGGAAGGGAGAGGGAGAGATAGAAACATCAATGATGAGAGAGAACCATTGATTGACTGCCTCCAGCATGCCCCCCCAAACAGGGGATCAAGCCCGCAACCCCAGCATGTATCCTGACCCAGAATCGAACCGTGACCTCCTCATTCATAGGCCGACGCTCAGCCACTGAGCCACTCTGGCTGGGCAACTTATTCTCTTTTTACTGTAGCTCCATTGCCCATCATTTCTAATTGCCAGAGCAAATGCTAACCTAGTCTCTCTCTCTCTCTAAAGCCTGCTTATCTGTGGCCTAGATTATGGGAACAGCATTCTGAGAGCTTGCTTTGCTTCCCCTTTTGACCTTTCTGATAGATTCTCCACTGGACAAGTAAGAAAGTCAGATCCTGGTACTCTATTCTGCCAGAGATCTTCACTGGTCTAGGCATCCTCATATAATCTCCTCCCCAAATAACTTTCAAAGTCATCTCCTACTGCTCTACCACAAAGACCTCCCCTGCAGTTTGACTCAGTGGATGGAGCATCGGCCTGCAGACTGAAGGGTGCCGGGTTCGATTTCTATCAAGGGCATGTACTTCAGTTGCAGGCTTGATCTAAGGCCCTAGTCTGGGCTTGTGTGGGAGGCAACCAATATATATATCTCTCTCATATAGATGTTTCTCTCTCTGAGTCTCTGTCCCTCCCTTCCACTCTATCTAAAAATCAATGGAAAAATATCCTCAGGTAAGTATTAACACACACACACACACATACACACACACACACGGCACACAGCACACATTGTCATCTCAGAGCCTTTGCGCTCGCTCACTAATTTCTCTGTCAGAAATGCTTTCTCCTTAATTACTTGTTCCTTTCTCTCACTTCTTGTAAGTCCTTTTGCTTAAATGTCTCAGAGAGAACTTAAAACCATCCTATTTTAAACTGCACTTTCCACTTGCCCAGTACTCTTCACCTTTCTTCTCATAGCAACTACTAGTACTGTGGACGGCAAACTGCAGCTCGCGAGCCACATGCAGCTCTTTGGCCCCTTGAGTGTGGCTCTTCCACAAAATACCACGGCCTGGGCGAGTCTATTTTGAAGAAGTGGCATTAGAAGAAGTTTAATTTTAAAAAATTTGACTCTCAAAAGAAATTTCAATCGTTGTACTGTTGATATTTGGCTCTGTTGACTAATGAGTTTGCCAACCACTGTACTAGTATATCCGACATGCTAAATATTTTACGTAAGTATCCAAATGTCTGCTGTTGATCCTTCTTCCTGGAATGAATGTTAGGCCAAGGCAGATATCCTTCTCTGTACCCAGCACATATAAGATGCTCCCGATTTGTGTTGAATGAACTCTTTCTATCTGCCTTGACCTCCAATGACTCTCCCATGAACTAGAGTCTTGTGTCTGTACTCGAGGACAGGGTATTGCTTGCAGCTTTCTTTTTGAAATCCCTTACACATTAGACAAACCAGAATCAGCCAGCTTGTGGCCAAAATAAACAAGGGTTGTCAACCCTGCTCATGCTGAGAAACAGCCCGCCATCTTCTGCATCTTTTTGGCATTTGTTGGGCCCTGGCAGAGAAAAGCCGAACAAAAGAGCATAATTAGGAAAAGACAACCCACACCAAACAAACTCCACCAACACAGAAAACTAGGTCATTGTTCCTAATAGAAGATCCCTGTTTCTAGCCAGGCTGTGTTCCACTTGTGTGAAAACATCATAATTAATTGAATTAATTTAATTCTGAATATTGTGGGAAGATGTGTGCCTTTTAGCCTCTTAGAAATCTGCCTCTTTTTTTTTTTTGGCAGATGGCATATCTTGTGCCACTCTGCAGAGCTCCTAAGTACACTAAATGTCTATATGATGATATGTTTGAGAAATGCCCTTACTTAGCTTGTGACACATACTCATGACTACCTAGTGTGCATGAGTCAAACACAGACCTTGCCTCCCAGCAGATTTTGAGGCTTCCCCTGAGAGTGTAGACTATCTTCTAACTTTGGTTAAAGCTACAGAATATCTAATAGAAGCTCCCTCTTCCACCTCATAAGTACTGTGGAGGAACTGAACATTAACCCTCACTAAGTAACCTTGGAAAAAACCTTTTCAATATGCAGCAATCACAATCCATCATACTTGCCAGTGACCCAAGACAAATCAAGGTGTGAATTACAATGGGTATTACTGAGACATTTTACAGGATCCAGGAAACATGACCTTCCCTGGGCTTTCTTGGTAGGGGACAGAGGATATAAAGCAAAACACAGCTCTGGCTGTAAGAACCACAAAGGAGGCATCTCATTTTCCTTCTCATCAATCTCAAAAAGAACTGGAATCTTTTCACTCGTTGAGTTCTTATTTGCAGTTTGCAAACATTTATTCAAATATTTTACACATACCAAGAAATGTTGCAATATAAATCTGCCGTAAGATTCAAGGTAATGCTGAGATGAATTTGAAGAGCAAGTCTAAAATCATGTACTTTGTAAGCAAAGGAACAAAAATAAAATACAAAATTTAAATGAAAGTTAAATGTTTTCTGTCTACTCCTCTTCCACCTAAACTACTCCCCTTCACTGCCCTATTTCAAAAAGTTCACTTATTAGTTTGCATGTGAAATCTACGTGTGAAATAAAACTGAAGTTGATGGAGAATGAGCCTCTCAGAGTCTTAGCTGGGTCCCCTTAAAGTGAAGCGTCTTTGACATTTTTATTTCTAGATTTTGTTCTACCTAAAGCACCCAAGGGTTCTGCAGCTTCTCTCCAAAGGACAACCCAAATTCTTACCAGGGTGCTGACTTTGTTTATTGTATTACTCCCACAAAGGTTATTATTTCACCCAAAAACTTTTATAAACTAACATTAGGCTAGTTAACAAAAGGTAAATTGATATTTTAAACTAGCAGGTTTTTTCAGAATCCTATAAATAACAATGTGTCTTTAGATTGACGTACAAGACTGCCCCTAGTGACAATAGGCTTGTTGGAGCTAAAAGCAAATATAAGTTAGCACTCATGAAATATATGTTGGACAAGAAAAAGAGCATCTCATAAGTCATTCTAGAAACCCGAGGGAACACAATAATGAACGTTCATGAATACTTGTCTTGGTTGTGGTCTAATCGTCCTACTTGGGAATAGTTGGGGCATTCTTATTTATTCTCCTTTATCACCAATCAACTTAGCTCATTTGCCTGCCTTGAAAATTACTTGCTGGTAGTTTCTTTTTTTCTTTCCCCAAGTCATTACATTGTGAAAGACTTTAATATCCATGATTTTCTGTGGGAGGGTGGTGCCCCATGCATGTTCGAGGTACCTTCAAAGTCAAATTAGGAATTGAAACTGATTTGAGAGCTTTACCAGCCAGGAGTCAGCAATTTTGAATGCCTTTCTCAGTGACATTCAATCTCCTTTGACCTGCTTCTCTGCCTTTCATTAGCATTCTAGCCTGGCCCAAGGAGGGTGATTGCCTATCCCAATTGCCTCTTGCATGGGGATGATTTAGTGGTAGCACTGTATTATATAATTCATTTCATCCTTGGGCCCATAATGACTTGGCTTATACAGTGTACACAACTACATATCTCTCTGGGGACCTTGGCCTTAGGGCATTAAGAGCAGCAAAAGAAAATCCTTGCTTCAGAGATGTTCTCTAACCTGTGGTCACAAGGGTAGTTTCAGCCATGGCTGGGTATAAACAATAGAAGATGGTTCAGTTTTCTTTTTTTTAAAAAATATATTTTATTGATTTTTTACAGAGAGGAAGGAAGAGTGATAGATAGTCAGAAACATCGATGAGAGAGAAACATCGACCAGCTGCCTCCTGCACACCTCCCACTGGGGATGTGCCCGCAACCAAGTTACATGCCCTTGACAGGAATCGAACCTGGGACCTTTCAGTCCGCAGGCTGATGCTCTATCCACTGAGCCAAACGGTTTTGGCGGTTCAGTTTTCTATAAGGTGTGATTTGGGCATTTGTGTGTGTGTGTGTGTGTGTGTGTGTGGAACAGGGAGAATAGGGGATTAAATTAAATGTAATGAATACCCTCAGTGTGATAGACACTGGGGCAAGCTTTTTACATATGTTAATTTATTTCTCAAAACAACTGATAAGGAAACTGAGGCTCAGAGGAGTCAAGTAACCTTCCCAAGATCATGCAGATAGGAAGTGATAGAGGTTAAAACTTAAATCTTTTTGATGTCAAATCCTGTGTTATTTTCCCACTTCATATTAACCATTCCTTCTCTGTTTTTCCATGGCATTGTTGTTGTCTCCTGTCTCTGTCTTACCTCTGCCCCTTTCAATCTGATAACATAGGCTATGTTATACTGTGGTTACCAATAGCCCCTAAATCGTAGTGACATATGGGTTTATTTTCCCCCATCTAATGTCCACTTGGTGTCAGCTGGAGGTTATACTTTGTTCCATCTTTAGTTAAGGGTCAGGCTGATGGAGCTGCCATGATCTGTAATGTGTGTTCAGCATAGCAGATGGAAAAACTGCTGTGCCAAACCATGCACTCGTGATTATAGCTTCTGCCCAGAAATGATTCAAGTTTCTTTTGCTCACATTTCATGACCAGGCCTAAGGACCTGGCAAGTGTAATCTTTCCATGCACATAGAAAGAAAACTGGGAATATTTGGTAAATAGCACTAGTGATTTCCACATCATTTTAGGGGCATGAGAATCCCACTGAGTTTCTGTCTAAGTCTAGAATGTCAGAGGTGCATTCACCTGCTACCAGTTGCAACCACTTGGTCTACTTTCACAAATATTTGACCATGGACGATTTATCAAAATAGCTGGGTGATGCCTGGATGTTCAAAAGCTATGATTATTATTTGTATTATTTGTGGGTGCATTAAGAGATGTTGGGTGAGTGGAAATGTATGCCAGGACCAAACCATGGATTCTAGTGTGAAAGAGAATGCCAGAACCAGTGGGACCACGGATGACCTGGTATAGTCACTGCTTAGTTTGAGAGGCTTGAGCGAGCTCAAAATGGGATATATGCTGACCACCGTGCTGCCATTCTAAATTCTTAAAGATTCTTTTGGTTACCCAGGAAACACCTTGAGTGTGACCAGCTAACTTCTTTTCTAATTCCATGTAACATAATCCCTAGTAGACAAAGGTAGGAAGTAGTCATTCTATCATGGCCTGGAAAAATGGTGAATGGGCTCAGAGAACTATGTCTACATTTCCATTTCCATTTCCCATTCTCCCTCTGATATTGTTATCTTTTCCTCTGCCTGAAGAAAACTTCCTATTGGACTTCATTCTGATAAAACTTAACTTCTTTACCCAATTAGATTTATCCTTAAATTAAGTATACTAGTAACTACATATTCTTTTTTGTTTGTCTAAACCTTTAACCTGCATATATATCATCTATGAAAAATATCCAATTAAACAAATTACAATTAGAAGAAAGGATTTTTTAAAGAGCCAAGGTACTCATTCTGCTATAAATGTCAATAGAGAATCAAGAAAGGTTATTATTATCATTACTAGAGGCCCGATGCACAAAACTGGTGCAAGAGTAGGCCTTCCTTCCCCTGGCTGCCAGCACCAGCTTCCTTCTGGCTCCCAGGACCTGGGCTTTCCTCGCAGCCTCGGCTTCAAGCCAGAAGGTCTTAAAGAAGGACGTCCAGTTTGATTAGCATATTATGCTTTTATTATTATAGACTACTGGCCCAGTGCATGAAATACGTGCATGGAGTGGGGGGGGTGTTCCTCAGCCCGGCCTGCACCCTTTCTAATCTGGGACCCCTCGAAGGATGTCTTACTGCCAGTTTACAGGGATCAGGCCTAAACCAGCAGTCAGACATCCCTCTCACAATCCAGGACTGCTGTCTCCAGCCGCTCACCTGCCTTCCTGCCTGCCTGATTGCCCCTAACCACTCTGCCTGCCAACCTGCTCACCCCCAAAGGCCCCCCCTCACCAGCCTGATCACCCTCAACTGCCCCCCTGCTGGCCTGCTCACTCCAAACTGCCCCCCCCACTGTCCTGATCACCTCCAACTGAACCCCACTGACGATCTGCTCGCCCCCAACTGTGCTAGTCTGCTTACCCCCAATGGCCCCTGCCATCCCATTCTGGCCTGATCACCCCCCGGCGACCCAAGGTCCCAGCCCCTCCTTTTTTTCTTTTTCTTTTTTTTTTTTTCAGCGCCTTCTTGAGCGGAGGCCAGGGCCAGCTGAAAGCAAGTATCTAGGATTTATTTATCTTCTATAATTGAAACTCTGTAGTCTTGACAGAGGCCAGGGCCAGCCAGGGTGGGCAGGAAGCTTGGCTTCCACCATTGCCAGGGCAACCCAAGCCTCCTGCTCTCTCCAGCTCTGTGGCTGCCGCCATTTTATTGGGATTTATTTATCTTCTATAATTGAAAATTTGTAGCCTTGAGCAGAGGCCAGGGCCAGCCAGGGCAGGTGGGAAGCATGACTTCCTCCATTGCTGGGGCAACCCAAGCCTCCTGCTTGCTTCAGCTCCCTTGGTTGGGTTAATTTGCATACTAGCTCCTGATTGGCTGGTGGGCATGGCTTAGTGTAGCAGAGTTATGGTTAATATGTATGTTTCTCTTTTATTAGTGTAGACTAGAGGCTCGGTGTATGAAATTCGTGCATGGGGGGGGGGTGTCCCTCAGCCCAGCCTGCACCCTCTCCAATCTGGGACCCCTCGAGAGATGTCCGACTGCCCGTTTAGGCCCGATCCCGGTAGGATCGGGCCTAAACGGGCAGTCGGACATCCCTCTGACAATACAGGATTGCTGGCTCCCAACTGCTCGCCTGCCTGCCTTCCTGATTGCCCCTAACCGCTTCTGCCTGCCAGCCTGATCACACCCTAACCCAGGGGTGGGCAAACTTTTTGACTCGAGGGCCACAATGGGTTCTTAAACTGGACCGGAGGGCCGGAACAAAAGCATGAATGGAGTGTTTGTGTGAACTAATATAAATTCAAAGTAAAGGAGCGGAGGGGAGAGCAAGAGAACCCTCCGCTCTTTCGGCTCCGCCGGTCTGATAGAACAGCCGAACGGGCCGGATCCGGCCCGCGGGCCGTAGTTTGCCCACGGCTGCCCTAACCACTCCCCTGCCAGCCTGATTGATGCCTAACTACTCTCCTGCCAGCCTATTTGCCCGTAACTGCCCTCCCCTGCAGGCCTGGTCACCCCCAAGTGCCCTTCCCTGCAGGCCCGGTCACTCCCAACGTCCCTCCTCTGCCGGCCTGGTCACCCTTAACTGCCCTCCCCTGCAGGCTTGATTGCCCCCAACTGCCCTCCCTTGCAGGCCTGGTCCCTCCCAACTGCCCTCCCCTGCTGGCCTGACTGCCCACAACTGCCCTCCCTTGCAGGCCATCTTGTGGTGGCCATCTTGTGTCCACATGGGGGTAGGATCTTTGATCACATGGGGGCAGCCATCTTGTGTGTTGGAGTGATGGTCAATCTGTATATTACTCTTTTATTAGATAGGTTAGAGGCCTGGTGCACGGGTGGGGGCCAGCTGGTTTGCCTGAAGGGTGTCCTGGATCAGGGTGGGGGTTCCCTTGAGGTGTGGGGTGGCCTGGGCGAAGGGCCTGTGGTGGTTTGCAGGCCGGCCACACCCCCCAGTGACCCATGTGGAGGCCCTGGTCTGGGATTTATTTATCTTCTACAATTGAAACTTTGTAACCTGGAGCAGAAGCAAGCTTTCTGCTCCCTCCATGGGGGCAGACATTTCTGTTGGGATTTATGTATCTTCTATAATTGAAACTTTGTAGCCTTAAGCGGAGGCCAAGTCAGGCCAGGGCTTCAGAAGCCTGGCTTCCTCCATCGCCAGGGGCAACCCTAGCCTCCTGCTCTTTCCAGCTCCGTGGCTGCCACCATTTTTGTTGGATATATTTATCTTCTATAATTGAAACTTTGTAGCATTGAGTGGAGGCCTGGGCTGGCCAGGGTGTGCGGAAAGCTTGGCTTCCTCCATCACCGGGGAAACCCAAGCCTCTCTCTTGCTCTCTCCTTGGCCACAGCCATCTTGGTTAGGTTAATTTGCATATTTGCTCCTGATTGGCTGGTGGGCGTGGCTGGTGGGCGTGACTTGCGTATGTAACAGAGTGATGGTTAATTGGCATATTACTCTTTTATTAGATAGGATTATTTTTTTACCAGTATCTTCCCAAGGAAGGCTTAATATTCAGAAAGGTTGTTCCCTTCCTCTCCCCTGAAAAAACAAAAATGGTTCTTGTGGTTTTCTCAGGTTCGTGCATGTTTATGTCTATTGGCTTCCTAGCATCTTGAATTGTTTCAATGCCTTTCGCTGAGATTGACAACACAAACTGTGGAAGCTAAATGTTCTATAACTGTATATGGCATCTTATAATCTTCAACATCTGATTGCTACTTATTTACTCACTTTATTTTCAAAACAACTTTGGGAAGTATTGGGCATTGTTGTCATGTGACTTGTGGGGCTACTGGTATCCAGTGAGGCAAATATACTTTCTTTAGGATCTGATAGCTGTTCAGGATCAGGGATGGATCTTGATTATTAGTTCTGGGTGTGTTTCTTTATCCCCCCACTACACAGTTGCCTTTGACTTTTTATATATTCCTTTAATAATCTTTACCCTTACTTAGTACTCTAACTGAAGAAGGCTTTAAGAAAGCTGACTTGTTAATAATTTTGACTTGCTAGTAATTTCTTCTTCTAGAATGGGGACTTTATTTTTTTTCTTTCATCTGCAGAATGAACTATCGTGATTATTAAAATTAAATCCATTTTTTTCTATCTGGCCCTCAAACTTCCTCATATCCTAATCTCATATTACATTATTGGTTTTCCCTACTACTATTTCTCTTCATACCCATGACACTTTTGCCTAAGAGAGTTTATTATTATCAGAATGTGCTCCATTATCTGCTGCCTTGAAGCATCTCCATGGCAGCAATTTAGTATTGTATGTGTCTCTCAACCAGAAAGTTTTGGCCTTCGGATTGCTATCTGCTGAAATTCTCACCCTTGAAAATCCACCTCATAACCTATCTCTTCCATGAATCTGTTACTGATTACAAGCATAATTGACCTTTTTCTCTTTTGAACAGTTTACACCAATGTTAGAAGTAATAGAATGTTTTGTTCTGATGGCAAAGAAAGCTCTCCACACTTAGTCATAATAGCAGCTGAATAATATTTGTTCAACTACAACAGTGTTTCTCAAATGTGTGGCTTTCAGGATTCTTGACACTCTTAAAAATTATTGGAGACCCCAAATTATATCTGTTGATATTGGACATATTATAAATCAAACTGGAAAACATTTTAAATCACAAAAATACTCAAGCATGTCATTACACATCATGTAGACAGAGAAAAGGCGAGTGTAAGAAGCAATTAATTTTTTAGGATTATTATAAAGTTATTTTGACCTTACAGACTTCCTGAAAAGGTTTAGAGAATATCAGAGGTCCCTGTACCATACTTGGGACCATTAAACTGTTACTACTGAAAGCACCTTCAACTGAGAGTCAAGAGTTCTGGGTTCATGTCCTCCCTATGACACAAACATATTATTTAATATTTATCGGGGCTTGAGGCTTCTTCTGAAAATAACAGAATAGAGGCTAAGTGATAGTGGATCCCCTTCTAGCTCTAAGCATCTTTCCTAAACCTATGAACATGAATTCATGATGCTCTCAAGTGACTTCCTATCATGAGATTCTGCTCCCACTTAACAGTACCTCCTTGCTGCTCATTGACATGGTTGGCTATAAATGTTACTGCCCTGCCCAGAGCATTGTGGGATATGATTATGGCATGGTGCTATGTGGATGCCAGGAAGGCAGGTAGCATAAACAATCTCAGGCATCATTTTGAAATAAGGTTTTTCTTACCTGAGATGTCACACCAGGGCCCTATGCAAATTCTAATGAGATTAGGTTATGTGACATAAGAAGCTACCTGGGAGGACTGAAACTTGAAAACATTATGGAATGAATGACAGTTCTTTAGAATTAAGTTTCAGGTCCTTTAATTTCCCCAAAGAGATAATAACACCCCTCTCCTGGCAACTTCACATGCGGCCTTCTTGTGCAAATCCCTGCCTTATACCTCACCAGGTTTCCAGTTAGCTCTTCTTATCACCCTATTTACTTCATCTCTTCAAGCCATACTCAAGAGCTGAAAGTTAACTAATTCAGGGAAATAAATCATCTGGTGTTACTGGGATTGTATAATTTAGTATATAATATCTCATAGGTATAACTATGGCTTATAGTAGACACCCTGTAGGGACTCATGTGAATCCTTGTTGCATTGCAAGTTCTCTGGGGAAGATGCTTTTGGTCAGGAGGTTTTTAGCAATACAAATCACACTACCTAGGAGTCTCTGAGTGATGCACTGGAAAGTGTATGTATAACTTAAGTTCAGTTCTTAACTCTGTCACTAAATAGCTGAATGACCTTGAATGCATTGTTTAATCTTTCTGAGCTTCTGTTTACTCATCTGTACAATACAGTTGTTTATAGTTATAAATGTAGAACATTTAGACTTTGCAGTTGCTTTGATTTCATGAAATTAAATGCATTGGTCCTTGGCCATTGAAGCTACTCTAACAATCCTATTTTTTATGGTCTCCTTTTACCTGACCTTTTTTTTCAAGAGAAAAATTTCAAAAAGTGCTTGTTTTTTTCCAGAATAATATTGTACTGTGGTTGGAATATTTAATATAGAATCAAGAATCTCAAAGGTTTGCCCTTAGAAGAAAAGTGTGTTTTGTCCTCATCAAATTTAGTTCTATTAGGACCCTAAGATAATAAGCCCAATGGAAGAAGACATGAAAGGAGAGTCTTGACATAGCATCACGTGAAAGGCCAGGATTCAGAATTGTTGCAAAGGAGAAATCATACCTGTACAGCAATTCCAAGAGATTTCATATCTCCTTTCCTTTTTAAGGGTGTTTTTGCTGGATTATAGGGTTCTAATTTATAATAACGTTATTTATTTTTTTTCTGGCTTTTATTAGTCAGAAATTAGCTGTCAGTCTTATTGTTGGTCATTTGAAAACCTTCTTTATTCTTCCTTCTGGATGCTTTTTTTGCAGCTTTATTGGGGCATATTGACAAATAATATCGCAAGTGTTTAAAGTGTACATCATGATGATTTGATATAACTACATATTATAAGTATCCCCCCATCTAGTTAATTATTACATCCATCATCTCACATGAGTTTGTGAGAATATTTAAGTTCTACTCTCTTAGCAGGTTTCTATTATACAATGTGGTATTGTCAACTACATTCACTATGTTGTTTATTAGATCCTCAGATATTAATCATCTTATAGAAAAAATTTTATAGCATTTTATCAAATTTCTTACTTTCTTTACCGCCCCCCCCCCGCCCCTGGCAATCACCATTCTATTCTCTGTTTCTATAACTTTGACTTAAAAAAAAATTTAGATATCACATATAAGTGATGCCATGCAGTATTTTTCTAACTTATTTCACTTAGCATAACTCCCTTAGTTTCATCCATGTTGTTACAAATTTTTTTCTTATGGCTGAATCATATTCAATATAGTATATACCACATCATATATATATATATATATATATATATATATATATATATATATATGTGTGTGTGTGTGTGTGTACACACACACACACACACATCCATTCATCCATTAATGGATACTTAGGTTGTACTCATATCTTGGCTAATTTGAATAATGCTGCAATTAACATGGGAGTGTAAATATCTGGCTGATTTTAAGATGATTCTTTTTCATTTGTTTTTTTAGCAGTTTTGCTATGACATGCCCAGGTATGATTTTCTTGATTTTTATCCTGCCTAAGGTTTGTAGTTATTAGTAAATATATGGTTTTATGTCTTTCAATTTGAGGAAAATCCTTGGTCATTATCTCTTCAAACATCACTTCTTCCCATCTCTCTATTTCTCTTCTGGGATTCTAATCACATTTGACTCTATTCATTATGTCCTATATGTCTTTTGTGCTATTTTCTGAATGTTCTCTATTTTTCTCTCTAATTCAGTCTGAGAATTTTCTACTGCCTTATCCTCTGGTTCACTAATTGTATTTTCAGCTGTGTTCAATCTGCTTTTAAATGGATCTGTTGAGTTCTTAGTTTCAATTATTGTATTCTCCAATTCTGGAATCTTCATTTGATTATTGAAGTAGATTCTAGTTCTCTAGCAAAATTCTCTATCATGTCATCCAACTTCTTAACTATTTACTCACAGTTTTGTTCAAATCTCTGATATCTTTTACCTAGAATTCCCATATGTCAGTCCTATTTGTGGTTTTCAAATTCTGATCCTGTTTCTTGGCATTTATGATAATTTTTTTAAAGGCCATTTTATTTTATTTTTCATATTTTTATTGATTTCAGAGAGGAAGGGAGAGGAAGAGAGAGATACAAACATCAATGATGAGAGAGTATCATTGATTGGTTGCCTTCTGTACGCCCCTACTGGGGATCGAGCCCGCAACCTGGGTATGTGCCCTTGACCAGAATCTAAGCCGGGACCCTTCAGTCTGCAGGCTGATGCTCTATCCACTGAGACAAACAAGCTAGGGCTATGATAATTTTGACTGTCTGATGGTCCTGTGTAGGAAATAGTGTTCCAAATGGTGCTATCTTCTTGTAGAATGGATTTTTTTCTCTTTCAAGCAGCTAGAGTAGGGGCTTTTCACGTTAACCAATAAAGGACTGAGCTGGGTTATATTTTCTGTATAGCTTGACTTAACTCTGGTTTGCCCCAAATTAACAGTCTCCTTCTTTGGATTTTGCTTCCAGTTTTTTTCTTTCTGGAGAAGTAAGAATGCAAATAAATCAGCTTTAATTTTTAGCTGCTTTTTCTTTGCATACTAGCCTCTTGCCTCATGTTAAGAATGATAAATATAAGATGCCAAAAAGCAGCCAACAAAAGAAAAAAATGGACATCAAAATTAAAAACTTTTGAAGATCAAAGGGTACTATTAAGAAAGTAAAAATGCAACTACAGAATAGGAGAAAATATTTACAATTTATATATTTGATAAGGGTGTAGTATCAGACTATACAAAGAATTATTATAGCTTAACAAGAAAAATGTAAATGACCCAATTTAAAAATAGACAGAAGATTTGAATAGCTATTTCTCCAAAGAAGATATATAAATGCCCAATAAGTACATGAAGAGATGCTCAACATCATTAGTCATTAAAGAAATGCATATCAAGACCACAAGAAAATACCAATTCACACCCACTAGAATGGTTATTAATTTTAAAAAAATAATTGTTGGCAAGGATGTAGAGAATGTAAAATGGTCTACTTGCTTTGAAAAATAGTTTGATAGTTTTTTAAAATATAGAATCACAATAAGGCCCAGCAATTCTTCTAGGTTTATGCCCCAAAGAATTGAAAACCACCACTCAAACAAATACTTATACACAAATGTTCATAGCATCACTGTAGTCAAAAGATGGAAACAACCCAAATATACATCAACTGATGAATGGATAAACAAAATGTGCTATAATCATACAATAAAATACTACTCAGTCATAAAAAGGAATGAACGACTGATACATGCTATAAAATGGATACGCTTAAAAACATTATCTTAAGTAAAAGAAGCCAGACACAAAAGGACACATGTTTTATGATTCCATTTATTTGAAATACCTATAATAGGTAACTTCAGATAGACAGAAAGCTGATTAGTGGTTACCAAGGGCTGGAGTCTGTGGATGAGGACTGACTTAATTTGTGTAGGGTCTGTTTGGCAGTGATGGAAATGGTTTGCAATTTAATAGAGGTGTCAGTTGCATAACATTATGAATGTACTAAAGTCCACCGAATTGTATGCTTTAAAATGGTTAATTAATTTTGTTATAGGAATCTTACCTCAACTTTAAAAAGATTAAGTAAATATCCTGATGGTAAAAGCAACATGAAGACTGTTGGGCACTCTTCAACAGGCTTCCCTTCTTTCTAATGTTTTGGTTCCTCTGTTCTTGGCTTCTTAATCAAAACTCTGATTCCTTCCAACATATGTTTTTTTTGGGTCATAGTTTCTTTAGATGTGGTTCTCTCCTGATTCATTCAAACTTTTTTGCTAACCTCTTTCCTCTGACTTCCAAGAGCCATTACGGACTTCAATACTCAAATAAATAGAATTTTATTTTATTTTTTTTAAATAAATCTTTATTGTTCAGATTATTACAGGTGTTCCTCTTTTTTTTCCCCCATAGCTCCCCTCCACCTGATTCCCCACCCCACCCCATGCCCTTACCCCCTGCCACTGTCTTCTTCCATAGGTGTAAGATTTTTGTCCAATCTCTTCCCACACCCCTCACACCTGCCTCCCCCTGAGAATTGTCAGTCTACTCCCTTTCTATGTCCCTGATTCTATTATATTCACCAGTCCATTCTGTTCTTCAGATTTTTTATTCACTTGATTTTTAGATTCACTTGTTGGTAGGTATGTAATGACAGAAAACTTTCCCTACCTGGTGAAAGAAATAGACTTACAAGTTCAGGAAGCACACAGAACCCCATACAAGAGGAATCCAAAGAGGACCACACCAAGACACATCATAATTAAAATACCAAGGGCAAAAGACAAAGAGAGAATCTTGAAAGCAGCAAGAGAAAAACGGTTCGTTACCTACAAGGGAGCACCCATACGACTGTCAGCTGATTTCTTGACAGAAACTATGCAGGCCAGAAGGGAGTGGCAAGAAATATTCAAAGTGATGAACAGCAAGAACCTACAACCAAGATTACTCTACCCAGCAAAGTTATCATTCAGAGTTGAAGGTCAGATAAAGAGCTTCACAGACAAGAAAAAGCTAAAGGAAGTTCATCACCACCAAACCAGGATTATATGAAATGCTGAAGGGTATTCTTTAAGAAGAGGAAGAAGAGGAAAAAGGTAAAGATAAAAATTATGAACAACAAAATCTATAGAATTTTAATGATCCCAAGTTGTATATAGCTTGTGCCTTTAGCCAGCTTCTATTTTTCTTCACAATCAGAATAGTTTATGTTTCTTACACATAGCACAATAGTTTTCAGTTTATAGTGAATCAGAGTCACTTGGAAGCAATTCATTGGCCCTAACCCCAGAGACTTTGAATAAAAAATCAAAGTTGAAACCAAGAAAAGTTCATTTAACAAATATCACCGATGTCTTAACCTTATGAGCTACAAAGCTTCAAGAAGAACTGCTCAATACTGTTAATGTAAGCGATACCTAATAAATACTTGTTGAGAGAATAATGACTACACATATGATTAAATAAACCCTTGAAATATTCTTCCCAATCTCATTTCCCATAGGTGATGCAGTGCTCTTTGCATTACTTACATTTCACCCTTGTCTGCATTCCACCCACTGTGCAATCAGAATATGCAGAGAAAGCTACACCATCAGTATGCATGATATATCAACTTGTGGACAAGATGAGCCAGTTAATACTGCTAAGAGGAATTTCCATTCTGCACATCATGACTTTTATCTTAATGCTCACTGATATTCAGTGATCTTTGACAAGTAATTTGACTCTGCCAATTGTAGTTTATTTTTTTCCTTGGCTTACAAAGAAGCTAATATGCCATTCATCATGAGTAGTGGCAGGGGAATGGCAATAACTGCTTTGTATATAACCATGAGCAAGGTAAGGAGAGTGTGAGTGGGATAAGAAGCTAATGAGACATTAGAAAGTATGGAAGTTCTCCTATTAAAGACTGCTGTGTGTGGAGAGGATAGAGGCAAATGAAAATAATTATCAGAGTAATTCATGCTAAAGAATTTTTGCCTCTATTATGATCTCAATTGTTTAAATAAAAGTATTTTGGTAGCCTCAGTGACCCAGGAAATTAACAATTATGTGGAACCATGGACATTTAGCTATAGGTTTTAGCTCAGACCATATTTGAAATGGCGAGAGAACTGGTGAGAGAATTGCATGTATCAAGGTCCCTGTGTTATTTGTCTTCACAACTTGGTAACCCCCCAAATCTCTCTGGCTCTAGTGGATAACTTTCCTTTTCTGAAAGACTAGATTTCAGGAAGGTCTGTGATGGAGTCTACCATCAGATTTTGCTCTGTGTATTATAGAGCCAGATGATGAAATCAGGAAACTGTTCTTTTGTGTGTTTTTTAAAATATATTTTTATTGATTTCAGAGTGGAAGGGAGAGCAGGAGAGAGAGATAGTAACATAAATGATCAGAGAATCATTGATCAGCTTACTCCTGCACGCCCCCACAGGGAATCAAGCCCACAAACTGGGCATGTGCCCCGACCAGAAATTGAACTGTGACCTCCTGGTTCATGGGTCGATGCTCAACTACTGAGCCATGCCAGCCAGGCAGAAAACAGTTTTCCCACAACATCTCAGCCACTTCCAAATTCTGAGACTTTGATCAGATTATTCAGTCATTCTAAGCCTCAGTTTCCTCATCTGAAAAATGGATCAATACCTACTATATAGGGTAACTGAAGAATAAATGAAATGGTGCAAATAAAACATTAAGCACAGTGTTTTAAAAAAAATAAAGCACTCATTAATAAACAGGGTACTTACCTATATAGGAATCCAAAGAGAATAGTTTACCATTTTTGCTCATTGGTTCTACCAGTGGGGTTTATACTGTGCTGCCTGTGACATTTTAGGAATGTATCTTGGCTTTAACTTGAGCCAACTATACCTTTCTCCTTACCGATTTCCCTGCTCTATGCACACAAGTCCTTCCAGTGACCAACGTTCCATGTCTGGACACTGGCTTAAATGAGCTGTGACGATTATCCTCTTTGTAATGATAACCCCATCAGACAGGTAGTTGTTACTATGGAAAGAATACTAGCTTCCCTTCCCTATTCCAGGTACTGTGCACACATCCTATCTAATAAAAGAGTAATATACAAATCGACTGTACCTCCGCTACACCCACAAGCAACGCCCACCAGCCAATCAGGAGTGAGTATGCAAATTAACCCAACCAAGATGGCTGCAGCCATGGTGCGAGCAGGAGGCTTGGGTTTCCCTGGCAATGGAGGAAGCCAAGCTTCCCGCACACCCTGGCCGGCCCTGGACTCCACTCAAGGCTACAAAGTTTCAATTATAGAAGATAAATAAATCCCAACAAAAATGGCTGCAGCCATGGAGCGAGCAGGAGGCTTGGGTTTCCCCGGTGATGGAGGAAGCCAAGCTTTCCACCCGCCCTGGCCTCCGCTCAAGGCTACAAAGTTTCAATTATAGAAGATAAATAAATCCCAGATACCAGGGCCTCTGCTTGGGTCGCCGGGGGGTGTGGACAGCCTGCAAACCACCACAGGCCCCTTGCCCAGGCCACCCCATGCCCCAAGGGAACCCCCACCCTGATCCAGGACACCCTCCAGGGCAAACCAGCCAGCCCCAACCCATGAACCAGGTCTCTATTCTATATAATAAAAGAGTAATATGCAAATTGACCATCACTCCAACACACAAAATGGCTGTGCCCATGTGGACACAAGATGGCTGCCATAAGATGGCCAGCAGGGGAGGGCAGTTGGAAGGGACCAGGTCTGCAAGGGAGGGCAGTTGTGGGAGATCAGACCAGCAGGGGAGGGCAGTTGGGAGGGACCAGGCCTGCAAGGGAGGGCAGTTGGGGGCAATCAAGCCTGCAGGGGAGGGCAGTTAGGGGTGACTAGGCTGGCAGAGGAGGGAAGTGGGGGTGATCGGGCCTGCAGGGAAGGGCAGTTGGGGGGGGACCCAGGCCTGCAGAGGAGAGCAGTTTGGGGGGACCAGACCTGCAGAGGATGGCAGTTAGGGGTGACCAGGCCTGCAGGGGAGGGCAGTTAAGGGCAATCAGGCTGGCCGGGAGCAATTAGGCATCAATCAGGCTGGCAGGGGAGTGGTTAGGGGGTGATCAGGCGGACAGACAGAAGCGGTTAGGGGCAATCCGGAAGGCAGGCAGGTGAGCAGTTGGGAGCCAGCAGTCCTGTATTGTGAGAGGGATGTCCGACTGCCCGCTTAGGCCCGATCCTACCAGGATTGGGCTTAAACAGGCAGTTGGACATCCCTCGAGGGGTCCCAGATTGGAGAGGGTGCAGGCTGGGCTGAGGGACACCCCCCCCCACCCCCATGCATGAATTTTGTGAACTGGGCCTCTAGTTACACATAATACCTTACTTAATCCTAACAAAAATGTACATAACAATATAGCTATATTTCTATCTATGCATACATGTAAATAGTTATGAATGAAACTATACAGATAGAAAGATAGGTAGATGGGAGATAGATAGATAGATAGATAGATAAATAAGTAGATATCTGAGAAAGATTCTCAAAAAGTTTATACAACTTGATAAAAATTACAGTTTAAAAGAGACTGAGAAATATCTAGCCTGGTTCTATTAAAAATAGATTTTTTCCCCCTTTTTCTTTTTACATTATGTTTGGTCAGATTTGGAAGGGTTGAATTTTGAACTGAGCTTTAAAATGGAGATGGATGGGAAGACTAATAGGAAAAACATTCCTGGTTGAGGCATTTGAGGAGTATTTAGTGTTAACTCATTTGATAGGATCCTAGTGTGTCTCATTATTGCTTCAGTGTGTTCTTTTATAATTTAAGACCTATTTTTACCAAACTTTTCCAAAAAAATCATATAAGTCAAGCTGAGGCTTTTCAGTTATTTAGATATTGTCATATCATTGAATTTAAACCTGTGAATAGAAAATGTCAACTAGGAAATTGCCACTGGGAAAATAAATCTATTTTACATGAGCATCAAATGAGTCTTGCACTGAAATAAAAAATGAATTCCAGAAACGTCATTCCCTTGCTTTTTTATGATAATGCCACCCACTTCAGGTAATCAGAGTGAACATCTCGGAGGGAGGATACTACAGATAGAGCTGTGCAGATTGGGTTCTTTGGCAATTCACTAGGCAAGGACTTCCCCTCTGGGCAATGTGCTTGCTGAAAAGAGTGGAAGGGAATGGAGTTTCTAAGCAGCATTCCAGAATTGTGAACTTGCAACAAGAAATGAAGACAGGCCTTAGCTGGTTTTGCTCAGTGGATAGAGCGTTGGCCTGTGGACTGAAGGGTCCAGGATTCGATTCTGGTACAGGGCACATACCCGGGTTGCAGGCTCAATCTCCAGTGTGGGGCATGCAGGAGGCAGCTGATCAATGATTCTCTCTCATCATTGATGTTTCTATCTCCCTCTCCCTTCCTCTCTGAAATTATATATATATGACTCAGACTCAGAAGCAAGGGAGGCCACAAACTGGGGAGTGCTCAGGTACCTCACTGGTCCTGGATTTAAAATTCCAACCACATAAATAGCATATCTTTTTTCCTTTTTTACTGTATTAATCCATGACTCTTTGGTTATAAGACACAGAAGCAAAATCTGGCTAATATTAACAGAAACACACTTAAATGGTAGGTGAAGAATTAAAGGAACAGCTGAAGAATTGTGTACAGGATGAGGACAGAGTAGCAAATGGTTTTTAGTAGCAAACAATAGTAGTTTGTTATAGGGGTTAGGTCAATTAATACTTTTCATTCTTGTTTCCATAGTCCAGATCCCTAAGAGAGTATCCAGTTGAACTAGACAGAGTCATGTGCTTGCCACTGTGACCAGGAAGAAGACACCTTGATCAATAACCCTATCAAGACTGCCCATAGTGTCAAGGTGGTATCTGGGACAGGGAATCAATATTTATTCTATTTCTAGAAGAAGTAAGGATGCAGGGCACATTGAACAATCCACTTCAGATGGTACACTTTAATTCCTGAGGGTACTACTTAGTTCTTCTAAAGCAGAGTCCAGCCCATGGAGGTAGTCTATGGACTAGACATTTTCCACATCTGCAGTGACAAAGAACTTAACTATCTCTTTCTACATACATCATATTTAAGGGTGTTTTATATTTTTATATTTAAAGCTCCATTTCTTTTTTACAATTATGATTACATAAACCTAATTTTTCTTCATTTATATTGCATTAGAAGAACTTCCTATCATTAAAATTTAGGTTTATGTAATAATAATTGTGAAATTTGAATAAATTTAATGACTAGTATGTCATTATGGGTTATCATAATTTTTTCTATTTTCATTTGCAAGAAATTTCAGTTTTTAAAGAAAGTTGAGCGTATTCTAATGAATATCTTTGCATGCAAATCTGCAATTATTTTCCCAGGATAAATTCCTAGAATTGTCGGGTCTAAATGGGTCTGTTAGGATGCATATTGCCAAATTTCCCTCCAAAGGGGTATTTACATCCACATAGGAAAACACTGTAAGTATACTTAAAATAAAGGTAGAGTCATAGGGCCAGCATCCTGGAGAATACTTATGGACCATTGTCTGGCTTGGCACAGTGTAGACATTTGGTTTGGTTATAACAGATCTATCCCTGGGCACAGGGTTATGTGCCTATCACCATAACCAAGAAGAAGACAGCTTGATCAATAGCTCTATCAATTCTGCCCATATTGGGGAAGTTGTATCTGGGATAGAAAAATCTATATGCTCTTTCTAGATATGCTATTGCTCAGCTTCCAGGATAGAGTGAAGATAGATTTCCAAGTTAATTTTTGTTCCAGGAGTACCCAACATGAAATGCACTGTGACTAAGGATGCATTTGCGATGGTTAGCACCAGCACAATTATAAACCAATCTTAATAAAGTATTCACAGCATGTCTAATTGTAAGTACTGCACCATCCTGATAAAATCGTCAAGGTAATTCATTGCAAATGTACCCCAATATACTAAATGAGGTGTCTAAAGTATTGTATTTTTTTCTTTGAGTGTTATTTGCATTCCATGCCTTCTTTCACAAAGGTTATGGTACAGAATCAAATACAAAAGTTGAAGAGACATAAAATAACATCTTGTCCCAGGAGGCATATGCAGAATGTGTACTAACTCTCTCTTAATTAAAACCCATACCAGAAAGTACTAGTTTATCATGTAGTCTTTTCTACTCAGCCCAGATGTAGCTTTAGAATATTTTTTAAAAATGTATTTTTATTGATTTCAGAGAGGAAGGGAGAGGGAGAGAGAGATAGAAACATCAATGATGAGACAGAACCATTGATCAGCTGCCTCCTGCACCCCCTACACTGGGGATCAAACTCGCAACCCTGACCAAGAATAAAACTGTGACCTCCTGGATCATAGGTCGATGCACAACTACTGAACAACACAGGCCAGGTTAGCTTTAGAATATTTTTCATCACAGTAACCCAGGCAGACAATAGTGGTCAATTGGAGCTAGACCTTTACTTAAAATCTATTTAAATCTCTGATATCAAATAAATCATGTGTATAGTATCAGCAAAAGTCTAAGTTTGTCTTAGTTTTATTAGCATTTTCCATCCCAGTTTAGTACTCCCATGTAGGTATTAGCGAATGTTGATATATTATGCCATATATTGGGTAATGAGCTATATATAGGTTGCTTCATTTAATCTTTATGATATTGGGATATGTGATATCTCCCATTTTATGGATAAAAGGACTGAAACTTAGAGAGGTTAAGTAAGTTTCCCCAAGTCCCCTGGCTAGTAACAACTATGGTGAAGGGTCTGAGACTGTACTCTAGCTACAGGCTAACAAGATGACTTACCACATGGGTGGAAGACATGGGACTCCTGGATCAGAGATGAAAGGGAGTTTGTTATTTACCGCAATTTCAATAGGCAAAATATCAGCATCTGTGTCCGTTTTCAAGCCCTCATTTTTATCGGGCTATACAAATAGGGCCAGGTGATCTCTGCACAATCATTGGGTTATGTTAAGGAAAGAAACCTTGACTTAGAAAACACAAATATTTTAGAATTTGCAGTAAGCCTGTCTGCCTTTTACTCTAAAGAGGGACATTATCTATATTATACTGAACAGTAAGCACAAAGACCCATACTTCCAAGGGAGACACTATGTCTTTTAAGGCTATTTGCTATGCAAACATCCTGGAAAAGAGAGTCTGTGAAAAAGTAGTTACTCCCAAGGTGTGCAGAAACCTGAGATCCATGGAGAATTGTCCTGTAAGCGCTGAGTGGAAAAGTCAGAATTTGCATCCAGGTCTGGATAGCCTCGTACATGGCATTCTTCATCAATAAACCTCATGTTTCTCTACCTGTTTGCATTATCTTCAGACTCTTAAAGTTCAGAGACTGACCCTATCAGAAATGGCAGTTAGGAAATCTCACAGCTCTGAAAAATGTTCCTCCTCCATGAATTAATTATTCTGGTCACACTGCATTTAATTGCTCACTTATTTTTTATTATTTCTAGGCTGTTGGCACTCTAAGGATTGAATCCTGTCCACTGTGATATTCCCATTTTCTTTCTCAGTTGAGGACATAAGCACTTACCTTTAAGGTCAGGAATATCTGAGTTTGACTCCTGTCTCAGTCACTCAGAAGTATAGCATGAGTATCACCCTGTTTCCTAATCTGTAAAATGGAATTCATAACAGCTACTTGTCTAAGGTGGTTATGAAGAATCAACGAGATTACATATAGAGCACTCAACATACTTACTGTATATGGTAGCCATTTTTAGAATACTAATCACTTAATAAATATTATTTGAATGTTTAAAGGGTTGTTTTCTACCCTCTAGAATGCTTTTCTTTACAACTAGTAGAGCCCTATGTTTTGTCCTCATGTGTTTATTCTCCTACTCTTCTCTCTAGCTAGTATTTTATGTTTGGGCTGATGATTTTGTTTCTGTTTTCAGGATGGTCATTGCTTCATGATACTCTTATTTCTCCTAATCTTAGTTTACTGCTCTGGCCAACTGCCTGGGATGAACAGCCTCTATTGTCCTGGATTAGAGTAATAAATATGGACATTTTGTTCATCACCTCTGTCATCACTTCTACTGATGGGGAGAAAATGACCAAAGTCACCCAGCATAGCTCTCATGGCTAGAAAGTTTTTTTCTTTCTTTTTTTCTATCTATCTAATCTATCAATCCATCCATCCATCTTTGACATACATATATTTGGAGCTCTCTATTTTTAATATATATCTTGGAGATACACAGAAAGATATATAAATATATATACACACACACACACATATACGTATATATATGTATATATATATATATATATATATATATATATATATATACACACACACACACACACACACACACACACACACACACACATATATGGTTAGATGCTGGCAAATATATATGTATTTGTTAAACAGAGCTTCCTTCTATTATATTCTTCAGCTATTAAAAATAACAATTGTGGTAACTTTTTCTCTCTTCCTCTATAAATGACATTCTCCTCATCCATTTCACTATGTCACACAGCCCACAAACGGCTCCCAGAGCTGACCCTGCCCCAGGACCAAGTTCCCTTAGCCTCATGTGGAAGGCTCTGCCAGTTTACCCATGTTGCTATTAAAATGTAATGCTCAGAATTGAGTACTAATCTTGGAAGAGATCTGGCAAAGCAGAATAAAGCAAGACTACCTGCAGACTCAGATGACCCCTGGTAAAGGAATGACAAATGACAATGAGTTAATAGAAAACATTTCACTTGGAACAGGAATCTTTCTAGAATCCATAAAATCACCTTTCATGAGTCTGAGCTCAGCCTTCCAAGCCAGAAAACCCACAGGTATAAGGAGTGGCATTGTTTTATTTCTCTTTTCAAACATTTCTTTTCATGCTGTAAATCAGGTAGCCTGGGGCAGCACTCTCTCCTCACCTGAAGTTAGAATCAGGATGTCTGATTCTAAGCTTCATCCCTAGATCTATGAGCTGTGTTGCATTAGGCATATCACTTAACATTTCTGGGCCACAGTTTCATCATCTGTAAAGTAGAACTCATGTGTGTGAGAACTTTGAGGCTTGTTGTGAATATCAAATGTGACAACATATATAAAGAAAACATTTGAAAACTACAAAGATCCATAATAATATAAATCATCATTTTGGCCCTGGCTGGTGTTGCTAAGTGGTTAGAGTGTCAGCCCCCACACCAAAGGGTCATGGGTTTCATTCCTGGTCAAGGGCATGTACCTCAGTTGCAGGTTCCATCCCTGGCCCTGGTTCAGGTGTGTTTGGGAGGCAACCAATCAATGTGTCTCTCTCACATTGATCTCTTTCTTTCTTTCCCTCCCTCCCTCCCTTCCTTCTTCCCTCCCTATTTCCCTCCCTTCTCCTCTATTCCTCCCTTTCATTTTCTCTAAAACAAAATGGAAAAAAAATATCCTCAGATAAGGATTAACAATAACAAAAATCACCATTTTGAAAAATTCCCCTCACTTTGAATCTTGTCTGCTGTACATATTCAGTGAGGGCAAGTGATAGTGCCAAAGCCATATCTAGTAAAGATTCAAAGTGAGGGGAATAGTTACACCATTGTATCTGTGAGTTTGGTTCTTACGATGGAATCTCATTCTAATGGGAACCTCCTTTAGATGTTGTAACTTCTCAGGGCTCATCCCCAATCTTCTCACTTTTTTTCTCATTTGATGCATGTTGATATTGCAAAATGATTACCAAAATAGGGTTAGTGAATACCTCCTTCTATCATGTAATCACCACTTTTTAGTAACTTTCAAATACATGGTACAGTATTGTTAAATATAGTCACCATGCTGCACATAAGATTCCCAGAACTTATTCATAGTTTGTACTCTTTGACCAACATTTCTCCATGTCCATTTCCTTTACCTTCTGTGTGTTTACTTTTGTGTATGTACTATAGGCTTCATTTACTTAAAACATCTTATAGATATAACCGTTTACTTTTCACTTATTATAACTTCAGTCACATACAAAAAAAATCACTCTTTTACACCTCTTCCCCCATGATTTATGTTTTTGGTGTTGCAATTTTTCTGTTCTCATATTGTGCATCCATTAAAAATTACTGCAGCTTTAGTTATTGTAAATATTTTTGACCTTCAAACTTCCATGCTAGAAATAAGTGGTTAACACACCACCATGTTATACCATTAGAGTATTCCAAATTTGACTATATATATATATATATATATATATATATATATACATAAATATATATATATATATATATATATATATATATATATATATACATATATATATATATATACTTACCTCTACCAGTATTTTATATTTTCATGTTTCAAACTTTCTAATTAGTATCCTTTCATTTCAGCTTAAAGAACTCTTTCAACCATTTTTTTACAAATTTATCTTTATTGTTGAAAGTATTACAGATTTCCCCCTTTTGTGTGTGTGTGTGTGTGTGTGTGTGTTTCCCCATCGACCCATGCCACCCTGCACCCACCCCTCCCAAGCTTTCACCATTGTCTGTGTCTATTGGCTATGCATATATGCATATAAGTTCCCTGGTTAATTCTGCCGACCCCCTCCCCCCCGCCCCGACCTCCCACCCACCATTTCTTCTAATGCAGTTCTAATAGTGATGAACTTCCTCAACTTTGTTTGGGAAAATCTTCATTTCTCCTTCATTTCTGAAAGACAAATTTGCCAGGTAATATATTCTCTCTCTCTCATTGTTTTTTTTTTTTTTTTTTTTGGTTTAAATTGTTTTCTTCTCTTGTATTTTTATTTTATTATTATTTTTTAATTTGTCAGTTACAGTTGACATTCAATATTATTTTATATTATTTTCAGGTGTACAATATAGTGGTTAGACTTACAAAGTAATCCCGTGAAAAGTCTAGTACCCAACGGGCACCATGCATAGTTATTACAATATTATTGACTATTGTCCATAAGATATTCTTAGTTGACAGTTTCTTTTAGCATTTTGGATATATCATCTCATTTTCCTGGCCTGCAAGATTTCTACTGAGAAATCCAGTGAAAATCTTGTGCGGATTCCCTGATATGTAAAGCATTTTTGTTCATTACTTTCTTTTAAAATTCTCTCTGTCTTTGGTTTTACACAGTTTTATTATAATGTGTCTTCTTGAAGATCATTTTGGGTTGAAATTTTGAGGTGACCTATGAGCTTTATGAACTTAGACGTCTAAATGTTTCCTCAGATTTGGAAAGTACTCAGTCATTATTTCTTTAAATAAAGTTTCAGCTCCTTTCTTCCTCTTTTCTCCTTGTGAGACTCCAATAATGCATAAATTATTTGTTTTAATGATATCCCATAGTTAGCATAGGCTTTTTTCACTCTTTTCTTTTTGGTCCTCAGACAGCAGGATTTTAGATGACCTATTTTCTTGTTCATTGGTTTTTCCTTCTGATTAATCAAGACTCCTGTTGGAGCTCTCTATTGAATTTTTAAATTTATTCTTTATATTCTTCAATTCTAGTACTTCTTTATGTTTTTAAAAATGGTTTCTATTTCTGTGTCAAACTTCTCATCTTGTTCATGCATTTTGTTATTCTAATTTTATTTAATTGTCTACAGGTATTTTTCTTGTAATTCACTGAATTTCTTTAAGAGAATGATTCTGAATTTTTTTGTCTTTCAAGCCAGTCACTGGAGTTTTATTAGTTCCCATTAGGGATGAGATTGCTGGATCATATGGTAATTCTATTTTTATTTTCTTGAGGAACCTACATACAGTTTCTGTAAAGGCTGTATCATTTTACATTGCCACTGACAATATACAAGGGTTCTGATTTCTCCACATTTTGTTCGTTTATTTCCTCTTGAGGGAGAGAAGCTAGAGGGTTTTTTGTTTGTTTTCTGCCCACTCACTTTGTGCTGAGCTGGGAGGTAGGGGCACGGTGGGCTGTAGTGTATTTGACTAGAGCATGTCAGTGGCATCAACACTCCAAGACAGGGGAACAGGAGCCAGTGCCTGAGGCAGGCTCCAAAAAAGTCAGAATGTTGGACATATGGTCTGTTCCTTTCCTTGCCAGGGAGAAGCTGTGACCTGAGTGTTTCTTCTTGATTGCCTGGCACTGGGCAATGGGTAGGGTTCATGGTGAGATGGTGTCTCCTACATTTCTACCAGTTGTGATGTGGCTAGTTTTGCACTCATTGGGAACAGGCGACACTCAGGTCATTTCCGAATTTCTCATGAAGCAAACTGTTCTGTGTGTTGTCGAATCCCTGTGTCCTGGGGGAGAAAAAGAATCCAGGGCTTCTTAGTCTGCCACTGTGCTGACATCTTACAATCCCATTATTCAATTCTTTATATTTTGGTTCTGTGAATTCTAGGGCAGGCATTTGAGTAGTTATTCAGGAAAAGTATTCAGGTAAAATATTTTGATCCTTTGACTATCTCATTATGTCTCTCTGTGTTATGACCACAGAAATGAAAGATTGGCTGTATAAAGAGTTCTTGGTTCACAAACTGTGTCTTCAACCCTTCTGCATATTACTCAATTGAATTCTAATGCTTAGTGTTTGTTAGTGAGGAAAAATTACAGCAACCTGAGTTTTGTTCTTTCTCTCCATTTTTTTCTAAGTAAATTGTTTTCTTAACTTTTCTTCTAGGAATCATTTCACATTGATTTACTTTAAAAACTGTACTAGGACTTAGTTAGCCTTCCCTCAAACATGGTAAATATTCTCATTTGAGACCATAGTCTTGCTTAAATCAGGAATGATTTTTATATTTCTCAGATTGTTTCTGCTTCATTGAATCTGTTCACTATTATAGGAAGATATATTATATGTAGGTTGTGTCCCTTTAATATGTCTTATCTTTTCTAATAGGGTTTTATTTCTAAATTTTTGCTCCCAATATAAGTAAGATTCATGATTCTGGCTACTCAGGCATTCATCTCAATTGTTTTGTCTGCTGTGTTTCTTCAAACATTTTGATTAGTTACTTTTAACCTTGTTGTTCTTCTTTTTCACAGAACCAATATTCTCTTAAAACTCGTTGAAAATTAAATTTTTATTTTTTACTTAAAGCAATAAATTCATTTTTTGAGAGTAATATCCTGTATATCCTCAGAATATTGGTGAGTTTTCATTCTTGAGCTTTAAAAATGCTTTCAAACACCCCATGGCATTTGGCTCTGGTTGTTCCTCTCTATAATCAAGAATCTATACTATCCTGACACTATACATTGTTATTGCAATATTATTGACAATACTCCTTGAAACTAATACAAAATAACATTTCATGTAAACTGTAATTAAAAAAAAGAATCTATGCTATCTTGAAGCTGGTTTATTTACATATTCAAGCTGGATATAAGGTATGGATCTTGACCATATTTTTGCAGAAGGGCATGCAGGGTCAACCCCTGTTTATAAGCAAATGCATTTCAAAAGCAAGACTTACTTGTTTAGAAATCTAACAGTCTTGGAGTAGATGGATCTTTCTTTGATATCTTTAGCTCTGTGAGGTTGTTGACAACTTTTATAAGGAGAGTTTCTCCAGAGCCAATGTCCCCAAGGAGAGAGAAATTGAAGGCTCTTAGGAGATACTCCTCTCCGTCTTTCACTCAGCATGTCTTGCATTTCCAAGTTAGAGGGTAGGTGAAGGGCATGCTGCCTACTAGCATTTATTCTCCCTTTCTTCCAATTGCATTTTTACTTTTAGAAGTGTTTGCTTTTCTTTTTCCCCTCCTCTCACCCGCCTCCTCCCCCCTCAAGAGCCATCTTATTGCTTCTCAGGGTGACAGATAGTCTCAGTTTCTGGTATGTGTATAAATGTTACCCTTCATTCTATTATACTCTTGTAATATATGTCTTTTATGTATTGTTTGCTATTTCAATGATAATATGGATGGAGTGGGTTATAGTAGTCACCTGTCCCCTACAGCTATTTGTCAAGAATCCCTAACCTATCCCCCAAAGATAAGCACTGATTTCAGCAGGGTTATAAAGATCCCAAAAGAGAACTGTGACCAAGATGGTACATCTTGTGACATATATTTAGGTAAAACACGACAACCCAGGTTCAGACAATTCCATTGTGATCATGTGTTTCAACATAACTAGTGCATTTCAAATCAATTTCAATTCCAATCAATCACCCATGTATTTTGTTCTCATTCAATAACCCACTGACTCGCTGTTTGGTTTTTGCTGAGTTGTTTTGATAAGTAGCCCTTGGCACTTTGGGGCCCATAATGATATAATACCTGAGGACATGGATAAAGTTGAATAATTTATCTGTAGGCTATTATAGCAAAGCCTGAAATTTTTGAAGAATACAGAGGAGATGCTAGCTTGCTGCCTCCTTTCAAGTCCAAGGTTCCTGGGTGTTGGAAAGAGAACACAAACCACCTTCCCTTTTTCTAATGGAGATCCACTGTGAGAAGCTGGGTCTTTGCAAGAGGATCTATTGGGATTATAGCAGGATGATAAAAAGTTTCAGGAATTCTCTGGAGAGGAATCTCTACACAGATCCTTAGGAGACTATAGCCAAAGCTAGAGCAGAGGGAGATGGTTATTAGGGACTGTGGTTGGTCAAGGAAGGAATCATTCACCACAATCCAACCCACTTAAATAAACTTGGCAGGCCCATCCATACCTGCCCTTGTACTATGTTGGAAGAGTGGAGAGTCATTGATGTTCCATCAAATCAATCCTCAGTTTCTATTATGTTATTCAGAAAATCAGCATTTTATCAATAATAGTGTAGACTACACCAAAAGTCTACACATTTGGAATAGCCAGTACAAAATCAGACTATAGGTTGATTTTGGACTGGCTACTCCTGCTTTTAACTGTAGCATTTTTCAACACAACCCTGTATTTCTGCCCTCTAGCATTGCTTACCTGAGTCCTGAGGAATGCACTCTTATCATGTACACCCCTGACAAGGAAGAGGACCAAGCCCAAAATATAGATGGTCACGGGAGTGAGGAACTCTAACTAGTTAAGGTGGTACCCATGAGATCTAATCTAGACAGGTAAGGAGGGAAGGAATTAAGCCATGAGGTGTCATAGATATTGAAAAACTTCTGGGGAATCTTAAAAATTAACAACGTCCAAATCCAACAGAAACTGACTAAACCAAAATCTCTGTTCTGAGAATTAATTTTTTTTACGCTAACCCAGGTGATTCTGATTTGCAACAAAAATTCAGAACCATGATCTAGAGGTGACAATGTGGGCAAAGATCAATTTCATAAGAAGTGGAAGGACAGAGGGTTTTATAGAAAGAGATTTCCAAAATTGGAATTAAGGTAGAGCAATTGAATAATGGCAAGGTTTATGTTAGGGCCATGTGTGTCACTGAAGTGGAGGAGGCAACTCAGGTTAACCTTCTCATCTCATTCAGTCTCCAGACAATGCCAGACAAACATCCTAAGAGCATCTTAAGGGAGGTCCCACAAGAGAAGGCAATGATGGTTAAGACTTCCCAGGCTCTCTTAGGTAAGTAACTTGGGTCTCAGATGCATGATGACTGAAAGTGAGTGTGGATGACAGCCATTTGAGATGAACAGGTTAAGCATCCACCAAGTAAACATAATGGGCAGATGGCAGAATGATGAAATAGTGCTCTAAGTGAAAGGTATAATATCTAAAGAGGAGAGAGTCTTTCTTTTTCTTGTCTTTTTTCTCTATTGATTAAGGTATTACATATGTGTCTTTATCCCTCCATTGCCCCCCACTCCCTCCCACGCATGCCCTCACCCCCGACTCCGCCGGTGTCTGTGTTCATTGGTTAGGCTTATATGCATGCATACAAGACCTTTGGTTGATCTCTCCCCCTTATCCCCACCCTCCCTCACCTTCTTTCTGAGGTTTGACAGTCTGATCAATGCTTCTCTGTCTCTGGATCTGTTTTTGTTCATCAGTTTATGTTGTTCATTATATTCCACAAATGAGTGAGATCATGTGATATTTATCTTTCTCTGACTGGCTTATTTCGCTTAGCATAATGCTTAAAAGGAGAGAGTCTTGAATTACTGGTGATAAAATGCTGCCTAGATAGTTCAAAAAGCAGAATTGAACTGAATCCCAATGTCTTAACCTACAGGTTCTAGTTTCCTTTTAATATGGGCTAAAGGCTTTATGAAGAATCCTAATTCCCCCTCCAGAGAACTCAGCCCAGAGTTCCACATCTGTTCAGTCCTCAACCAGGGCTGTTCCTTCTTAGTACCTCTCTAGAGAGTCAGATTTATACTTTCAAGGCTGCTAAGGAGAGAAAGTCAGGGCCCTGGACCTGCCCAGAGACCCTGGGGTGCTGAGTCCTGTGAGTTTCCTCGAGGTCCGCTGGTTCATGTCCTCTCCTTCCACCTTGTTTTCTGCAAACCTCCGCTGGCTTGTCCACAGGCCCTGAGTCTTGAGTTTACTTTCTTCACATTCCATGACTCTAGCTTTACTCGCTCTGTATGTGTCCCTGCTTCCCTCTGTATTTTAAATTCCTTCCTTTGCCCTGTTCTCCACCTGACCTAAGCCTGTTCTTATCTTTCATTTCTGCCATCTCTGTGTGGATGGCTGGTGGGGCCTTGATCTATCTTCCCCTTCCACTCTGGCCCCCAGGTTGGGATTAGTGCCAAGAGAACTTATCCAGATGGATGTGAAAACTCACAAGGCATTGAACAATGACACCAGCACAACCACCCATTCCTTAATTATTGTGTATTGAGGACTCTACATTGAATAAACTGTTTCACATACAGCTCCTGGCTAGTACTTTCCAACCTGGAACATGTCATATATATATATATATATATGTATATATATACACATATATATATACATATATATATATGTGTGTGTGTATATGTGTGTGTGTGTGTGTGTGTATATGTGTGTGTGTGTGTGTGTGTGTGTATATATATATATATATATATATATATATATATTTTTTTTTTTTTTTTTTTTTTTTTTTTACCTTCGAAGCCTTCGGCACCATCACACAGAGTTGATTCACTCTTTTAAATGAAGAAATTAAGGGAAGAGTAATGTCTGTGTCAAAATCATTTTCATAGGTGTTCAAGTAAGTAGCCATTCTGTAGACTCGTGAAGAAAATTTGGAAGGCAACATGGTTAAAATACCTCCCCATATTCCTACTGGCCAATCAGGTACTATTTCCATTGGCTCAGTATGACTTTGGGATCTCTAGGTGCCTCTTATTAGGACACAGAGACTATGGAGGGAGATGCCTATTCGTCAAGATACTGAGATTAGCAGGGATAAGCTGAAATCCAGACACTGGGAGAACAGCAACCAAGACAGATGCTGACACCCCACCAGAACTGCAGAGAAGCACTGGCCATTGGTATGGGGGCGGTATCAGATTCCTGTGTCCACATTCCCCAGTACCCTCATGTCCCACATACATCTTTTTCTTTTCTGCCACTTGCTCACATTTTAGACAAGCAATTTGTATTCTGCATCATTCCCACCCACACTCAAGTTACTTATAGATGGCAGATGCATATCTACATGTTTATTCCTAGGCTTGTGATTAGTAAGCATGCTGTCCATTTCTGCTGCCATCTCCTGGAATGAAACTATGGTAGTTGAGTGAACTGCCACATTCAAGGCAGTAAGGTGTATGCCTACTGTTTGAAGCCCCAACTTCTTAACTGGCCATTTTGGCTGGACATTAGGTTGAACAGTGCCTCCAGAAGATTCAAATTTGCCCAGAGTCTGTGAATGTGACCTTTGGAAATAGGGTCTGTACAAATGTAATCAAGTTAAGATGGGTTTATACTGAATTAAGGTAGGTCCAAATCCAGTATGACCAATCCTATCTAATAAAAGAGTAATATGCAAATTGACCATCACTTCAACACATAAGATGGCTGCCCCCATGTGGTCAAAGATGGCTGCCCCCATGTGGACACAAGATGGCCGCCACAAGATGGCCAGCAGGGGAGGGCAGTTGGGAGGGACCAGGCCTGCAAGGGAGGGCAGTTGGGGGCAATCAAGCCTGCAGGGGAGGGCAGTTAGGGGCAAACAGGCTGGCAGGGGATCAGTTAGGCATCAATCAGGCTGGCAGGGGAGTGGTTAGGGTGTGATCAGGTTGGTAGGCAGAAGTGGTTAGGGGCAATCAGGAAGGCAGGCAGGCAAGAAGTTGGGAGCCAGCAATCCTGTATTGTGAGAGGGATGTCCGACTTCCCGTTTAGGCCCGATCCTACCGTGATCAGGCCTAAACGGGCAGTCGGACATGGTGCAGGCTGGGCTGAGGGACACCACCCCCCGTGCACGAACTTCATGCACCGGGCCTCTAGGGTCTTCATAAGAAGAAATGTGAACACAGAGGCAGAGACACACAGAGGGAAGAATGCCACATGAAGATGGAAACAGAGATTAGTGTTATGCTACCACAAGTCAAGGAATGTCAAAAATTGTTGGCAACCACCAGAAGCTAAGAAAAAAAGAAAGGAACAGATATTGCCCTACAGCCCTCAGTGGACTGTGGCCTTGCCTGCACTTTGATTTCAGATTTCTAGCCCCTGTAACTGTGAAGGAATACATTTCTGTTGATTTAAGCCACCCAATTTATAGTAATTCATTACAGAAGCCCCAGAAAACCAGTGCAGGCCTTTTGTAATATGACCACCACTCCAACTTCTCCCTTCACTGGCTTCCAACATACCACAATCCAGTCCTACTCTATCTTTGTGGGTACACGGTTAAACTCTGCTTAAGGTGATCATATATATCTTTGTTAAATTAAATGTTATTGAAAATATATACCTTATTGGGCCTAGCAACTTCCACAATATTTTGAATACAGAGCATGTTTACATTGCTGCCCTTTCCTTCTTTCTCATCTCTTCATTCCTTCTCTGCATACTCCTTATACTGCTGGAGGGAGCCCCTAGGTGTGCCTCTTCACTCTCCTCCCCTCCTTGAGTAATCCTTGTGACATATGTCCAATCCTATACCCCACCCTGTCATACAAGCCTTCAGAATGCAGAGTGCTTTCCAAGGAGATTCCTAGTCATCATGCCAATCAGAATTGTGCTCATGCTAACAGAAGAGTGACATCTTGCTATTCTCTCTTACTCATCCAGGTGACATGCATGCATATTAGCAGAAGAAAATGTCTTAAGCCCCCAAATTTGAGGCCACCTACAGACTAGAGGGGGGGAGATAGTCTTGATGTGGGTGATAAGACACCTTTCCTGCTACTCTCATATCATGCCACCTATGGACATTTTTAGTATTACTAATACTTCCTGGTGCCTGTAGAGATTGGCATCTTTAACAAATGAGAAGCATTTCCAAGGAAATAACAGAACTTTTTATTGCAGCCATAACATTGAAGTTGGCTGAGCTCAAGAATGTTGGATATCTAATGAAATAAAGTTCTTCTTTGATTTTTGAAAAGCATTAGGGTTGCAGGTGGGTAAAGAGAGTAAAGGCCAACATTCAGACAGGGGACTTTGTACAATGCTGTATGCTCGGGTTAATATGAATTGTCAGGGTGCTACCAGTTCCCAAGAAATTCAGCCTTTCCACCCCTTGGAAGTTGGATTTTGACATTTATAGTTCAGTCAACACCACTCAAGGGATATTTAGAATTACACTTGTCCATCGAAGGGCATTTACAGAGAGTTACCAGCAATAGGAATCCCTGTCATTAGGTTAAGTTTTTAGATTTTATCAATATGTTATATGCTAGAGTCCCGGTGCACAAAATTCATTCATGGGAGCGGGGGGGTGGGGGTGGGGGGGTGTCCCTCAGCCCGACCTGCACTGTCTCCAATCCAGAAGCCCTCAGGGATGTCCTACTGATGGCTTAGGCCCGCTCCCCATGGTTCTCTGCTCTCTATGGGGCCTGCCTGCTCCACACCACAGCAATGACCAAGCGGGCCGTGCTGGGTGCTGCCTACGGGCCGCACTTGCCTGCTCCCGGGTCTCCGAGGATACAGCTAAGTAGGCCCTGCTGAGCATGACTTGAATATGATGCTGGGGTTGCTGCGGGTCTGGCCCTGCCTCCCTCTCTGGCCCTTGAAGCAGCCTCAGCAGCTGCTGACTAGGCCCTCCCCCAGCGCAGGCCTGTGGAGGCCCCTGCTGCCCTGCCCCCGACGCTGCGTGCGCAACCTTCTCCTGTCTGGTTGACCCCTTACAGCATCCTGGTTAATTAGCATATTTCTCTATTTTATATATATACATAGGTTATGGTATGTCTCAGAAAATGACAGAATCAGAGACAGACTATAGAGGATAGTAAGATTACATTTCTTCTTGGAGTTGATGTCCAGACCCAAGTATAAGAGACATGTGAAATTCCCTGCAGAGGGACATAAGACAGGTATTATTCATTTTTATAGTCAAGAAAACCAAGATGCAAGGCGAAAAGGTTTGTAATCTCACAGTCAACATATTCCAGAGGCAGATGGGAGTCTGGGTCACCTAAAGCCAATCCTTTTCCCCTCGAGTAGACCACCTCTCCCTCCATGATTAAGGTAGCATCTGGGCAGATGATCAGCCCATTCCTAGGGCTCAGGAACTAAAGGATTTCTGTAATATCCCTCTGTAACCTTTCCTAAATTATAAAGGGTGAAGCAAATGTAGAAAATAATCTATGTTTTCTTGAAAAGTGGCTTCTGGAAAATTTTCTTCTGCTTTTCACTTGTATTTTCCCAATTTCTAAAAATTTAAACAGTAGTGTAAGCCCCAGCAGCCTTTATGGCCTCTGAAATGTTTAGAAGCTGGGATTAATTTTAATTTTTTTCTTCAGATCTCCCTCTCTAGTTTTCAGATATGTGGTACTTTCTCCTTCTCCTCCTCCTCCTCTTCTTCTTATTTGTTTTAGGATATTCTGTATTTGTGAATATGAAGCTCCCTTAGCACTTTGGTTGTTCTTTACTTTTCATATCTCATATCCCCCTTATTATCACTTGTTCAATGTCAAAGTAGACTTTGCTGGATTTTGCAGTCCATAAATGCAGCATCATATTCAAGTCATGCTTAGTAAACAGTGAACTAGACTTATCAGGGGAAATCACTTCATAAGTTATATAACCACTGTGCATGCACCTGAAACTAATATAAGATTGCATGTTAACTATAATTGAAAAATAAAATAAAATAAATTTAATGATGAACTAATGAATATGATGGCATGGATAAATGCTGATACAGCCACGTTCTTATGCTGGATCGCTATAAGAACCCAAAAGCTTTATTCTGGATCTTTGTCACAAATGTTCACCTTTAGTCATACACTGTCTCTCAGCTTCCTTGACTCCTAAACAAAGCCAGAGACTTGGCCCCCTTTCACATATCATCATATATATAGTGATCAAAGGGTAGCAGAGGGGCACACCTCCTAAACACGCTGCCAGTTCGGGACACTACACTGAGTGCCTACAGAAAACCCAAGAGGCAGTGATCAAACATGTAAGAGTATGATGAGGGAAGCACAAGGTGCAATGGGAGAACCTAGGGTACAACCTGGCATTCAGGGGAGGGGGCCCGTCTGGGTGACATGATACTGCCATAAATACTGATCCTATCATGACCTGACTAGAGACCATGCTGGGCAGCATGATTCCATTGATAGCATATTACCATATACTGGGGACATTGTGTTCAGTAAACTTTTCCTGAGTGATTTCACCTGGGACCATGTCTATCTGGTATTATAAGGCAGTTGGAGAAGGAGCTTAGTTGTATTTTGTGTGTGTGTGTGTGTGTGTACGGAGCATGTATAGAGAGTATTTATAAGAGTTTATTTGATCTAAATTGAGGACATCTTCTGGGGAGCAGGATCTAAGATACTCCACAGAATAACAGTTTAGTAGCTTCTTCCATGCATTTGAAATTAAGGAGGGAACTAAGAAAGATTACATGCAGGTGAGGAAAAAAAAAGAAGGGGATTGGATTACAGGATAGTTGACAACATTGCATGCTCTTTTGAGGGTGGTTAGGCTTCTTTCAAAGGTGTGTTAACCAAGATGCACAGAAACAGTGGACAGGGCTTGCTTAAGGAAGAGGTAAACCTCTTATCTTTGGTGGGACATCACGACCCACGAAGACCTGACTTGTTAGGAATTGATGAGCAGATCAAGCTGTAGGCTACTTTCCATAGAACCCCTTTATTCATCCATAGGCCCATCTCAGCAGCACACAGAAACTCTGAAATGCTATCTGAAGAAGCAGTGAGACTAACGACACTCTGAGTCGAACATAGATTCTCAGTATCTGTAGGTAAAGTTTGCAGCATCTTTTTTCTTTCTTTCTTTCAGCTTCTTTCTTTGCTTTCTGGCAGCCTAAATTTGAATGATTATTCCAGAGAACACACCTTGAAAATGGTTTGAAAAGGTAATCCCATAGCCTATGAGATCTAAGCTTTAGGAAGCTTTGGTGGAAATCATCCTTGATTTTTTTCCATTGATACACCTATTTCTTCTTCTCATAGTTCAGTGGCCCTCTTTTTTTTGATGTAATCTCTCTCCTAGGTATGTGCACCTCCGGGAGGTTTTAGGAGGTTTTGAACTTATCTCTCATCTTAATCTTCCAATCAAAATGACACCTTCCTTTATGTTTCAGAAGATAGCTTTGAAAATAAGCTTCAGAAAGCCAGGGATTTCAGACTTATTGAAAGTTGGTGGATTTATGTAGCTCCATTTTACCAGCAGGGCCAGTCCACGCTGAGCCTGGACCCATTTCTTAGCTGTAGGCATCTCCATCTCAGGCTCTGTCTTCATTCTCATCAGTGTTAGTGTGACTTCTCTTTGTACTGCCCCTTGATAAGCTCTAAAGTAGGCAGGCAGGGTGAGTTCTGGCTACCAGTTGTTCAATAGGTTTCTTTCCTGAAAAGCAACGAATTTAAAAAATAGTATAAATGGAGTCACTTCCAAATAGAGTCAGAGTTGCCATCCCAGAGGAACTGCCAATCACATCCTATTCCTCAAACCTTAGAAATGTAACACTGAGCAAAACAACCTTTGGATTGGGCTTAAAGCAGCATTGTATTCCAAACAAGTTCAACACTTAAAATCAAAGATATTCTTTTGAATTAGTATCACTATGTTAGCTTATCTGCATCTATGGAAAGTCCTTCCTTAGCTTGTTAACACCCACATATATTCCTTTTTCCTATTCCTACACCCAGGAGAGAGATTACATCAAAAAAGAGGGGCACTGAACCATGAGAAAAAGAAATAGGTGTATCAATGGAAAAAATCAAGGATGATTTCCCCCTTTCCCTTCTCATAAATACCCCTTGCATTTACCTTCTAACCAGAACATTTTTTTGGGTTTCTGCATGAATCAGTGCTTTCCTAATAGCTATGCTTTTGGATGTCAAATGCTATTTGCCTCTCACTTTGGCCTTTTATTTTTAGGTTAACACTGTCATATTGAGACAGACTAGTAAGCTAGGATAAGCAGAATAGAGAAACTGAGACAGAAAGTTAAGTGAACAAGCAGTTTATAACCATCTAGTAAGTTGCAAAATCCTATCTTCTATAGCCAAGGACACTTAAGAGTAAATGGTTTAGCATGGCCAGTGTGGCTCAATGGTTGAGTGTTGACCCATAAACCAAGAGCTCGCCATTTCAATTCCAGGTCAGGGCACATGCCCGGGTTTCCTGCTTGATCCCTAGTGGGGGCATGCAGGAGGCAGCTGACCAATGTTTCTCTCTCATCAGTGTTTGCTGCTCCTAAGTGTACACCTTTATTTACCTTTATCCTCTAAACTCATTCTTATGGTTACTAACTTTTTAACCTTGGGCAATTTCCTTAGACTCTGTAATCTTAAATTTCCTCATCTAGGATATAATTTTAGGGAAAAATTCTCCATGTAAATTTCTTACTCTTGACATATAGGACAAAACATGATGTCACTGATGGTTGGTATTTCCTTGACCTTTAGACTAAGTCTTGTTTTTTCATAAGTGAGGAATTGGCTTTAGTATGCTAATGCTTCTGAAAAGAGGAGTAACTTACTATCCCACTGAGGGTCAGGAATGGAAGGAGGAAGGGGAAATAGGAACCACTTAAGCACACTGGTAATCTGAGATTTAGGGCCAGGGGACAACTAAATTCCATCAATCCTCTATGCTACTTTAGTTTTTCCTAGCTTGGTGAAATGTCTCAAAGTCTATGAAGAAAGACTTTAAGGCAAAAAGAAGGCCAGGAAGTAATGAGCTGTGGGAATTTGGAAACCTCTCTACCAAAACACAAAAGTAATGACTTGCTAGTGAAAGAAAGCCACAGGGGAATGGGTGGATAGATATTGGTAGGATGGAAAGAATACTTGACCAGGAGGCAGAAACCAAGTGCAACTCAACCTTCACCATTTCCTCTCAATTACATAAAATCTGAGCCTTTTATAAAAGCTCCACTATTCCCATTTGTCCAATGATAGTAAATGTGTCTGTCCTGCCAACCTTTGCAGGGAACTGTGAGAATTGAATGAAAATGAAAGTATGTTGAAAAACATTGTCTTTTCTCTGTAAAGATACCCCAAGTCCCCACACCTACTTTCTCTCTTTACTAGTTAGATCTCTTTTCTCTCACCAACAAATTTAACAACTGGAAAAATACCTGTGTCGAAGGTAGTTTCTAATGTTAGATTTTTAGAAAACTAACAAAGCAAACTTCATTCCATTCTTCCATGAATAACTGATGTGAGAAGATATTCAGGAAAAATTCTTCTCAAATGAATCCTCTCCTAATAGCAGATACATATGGCTATATAAAGATGGAACACCACCATCAATGATAAAAAGATAATGCAGCCCGGCCTGTGTGGTTCAGTGGTTGAGCATCGACCAATGAACCAGGAGGTCATGGTTCCATTCCCAGTCAGGCCATGTGCCAGGGTTGCGAGCTCGATCCCCAGTGGGGGGCATGCAGGAGACAGCCAACAATGATTCTCTCTCATCTTTGATGTTTCTATCTCTCTCTTCTTCTCCCTTCTTCTCTGAAATCAATACAAATATATTATATATATATATACAGTATATATATAAGGGTAATGCAAGGCCAGTTCAGGGCCTCAATAAAATAATAGCAAGATGGTGAAATTAACATGGCAGCATCCCTCAGTCCATCAAGACCTAAGAGGCCATTCATTTAGTGCTTGGAAATTTCTCAGTCTCCCAGGTGCTTGTTCCTGACAGTTATCTTTATGCCTTTGAAGACGTCTTTTTTAGGAGGGTAATCTCAGGTTCTGGGATCATTTCCAGGAAAGCTACTGCCTCTAAACCAGCTTTATGACAGTTTTGAATAATTAACAGTTCTCAAATTAGTTTCTGTGATCCCATTTGCCCTTTCATCTCCAAATGATGCTTTCACTGTAATTTTTAGAAATGAAAAGACTAAAGACATATACTTCAAATGCTCAGTAGTGGTGCAATTGAGGATAATACATACACTGAGATATTATTTATGTCTGCCAAAGCCTGTGGCCAGTTGGGATCTGTGGCTGAAATCAAAGCTTTCTGTGCAGCTACTGGCCTGAGGTTTTATATGCATGGATATGTGTGCTCATGTGTTGGTGTGGGAGGGTCAGCAAACAAAGTGGTTGAAGGAGCTAGATGAGGTAGACTTCTAAGACCTGCATCTTGCCTTGCTGACTATCTCACAAGAGTACACTCAGGCCAGGTGGTCATTGTCTCTTGCTGGCCTTGGCCTTTTAATCTGTAATGCTAAGATGATAAAACCTTTTGTTATATTAGTCTGATTATAAGAATTAGTTAAATAATGGATCATTAGGAGGTATTCTATAGACGAATTCCCTGTCAATGACACATCAGACACTCAGCAATCAGAAAACCTAGTCAATCTCAGAGACTAGCTTATGTTCTTTCTGTTTCGTGAAACATATCTAACCTTCTTTAACAAAACATTTTTTATCTTATCTCAACTCCCATAGTGCCAATAAGTCCTCATTCCTCAGCCCTGAACTACTCTCGCATTCGTTTCTATGAGTCTTGTCTCAGTGGAGGAACTCTGAGATTCTTGCAACTAGAATCAATGTCTTACATGAAATCTGGTAGATTAGGTAAGAGCAGTGGCTTTGAACTCAACAAAAATTTCTAGTTTTCCTAAGAAAATTGCTTGACTTCTTTAAGCCTCAGCTATTTCTTCTGTAAAGTGAGGGTATTAATATTAATAGGTAACTAAAAAAGTTGGTGTGATTATTAAATAAGACAAAATATCTAAAGCCTTTAGTATGGTTTCTGACAAATAATAAGTATGGAGCAAATGTTGTGATAATTACTTAAAAACAGTAGCCAAAAATGTTATAGTGTTATCTATAATGATCTTAAAATACTCTGAAGCCTCAAGTATTGTTGGGATCAGTGAAAAAATGTTGGATTCAAAATCAACACGTAGTTATTCTGTAGTGTGTTTTAATAAAATTTTGACTTTGTAACTGTTTTGACTTGCATAGACTTTTGGTACTTCAGGGTCTTTATTTTTTTTCTCAGAGAACAAATTGGATATTTTGACTATGAACACTCTCATGATGCATGATGTCCTTTTTTTAATTTTTAGAATAATCCTCTCTTTATCTGAAAAAGGCAAACACAAGTTTAGCCTCCCTTTTTGCACTAGATTCTGCTGAGCATGCATAGCCTCTCTCTGCAAAGCCTGTGGAGATTCCATGTGTGGCTTGGTCTTCAGGTTTTGCCAGTGGATCCCAGCATCTACAAAGCTGCCTTCTAATTTAGGTGTAAGAGTTCAGCAAATCCAATGAGGTATAGCCTTACTTTCTGTCTGCTAGGTACTGACTCCTCTCAATCCTGGGGTTTACATCATGGCAAACTATAATTTTTGTAGCAACATCATCAAGTACCAGGAAGAAGCTTTAATATCTAGGACCTGATTTGAGGTGCAGTAAACTTCAAGTTCCCACACAGGCCCTCCCTGAGCACAGAGACAGTTTGATACATAGGACGAGTCACATAGAAAGATAATTCATAACGAGTAGGAACCTATTTGCTCCAAGTCCTTCCATTTCTGAAACTTCCCTTTTCCTCAAGGTCCAGTTTAAATAATTTGAAACCTAAAGGGATGCACTAGAAGAAATCTGTTGTGTCTTCTTCAAAGATTCCTGAGAGGGGCAGGGGATGGGTTCGTTTGTCCTGTGTCAAGCCTGGCTGAAGCTGCCTGACCCCCTGGTGTTGCCATCTCTTGACTGTGACCCTCAGCTCCTGAGGCTGGCTTGATTGGCACCATACGAGGAAACTTTGTCTTTCTTCATTTCCTGAAAACACCACAAATGTTTATGTGGTAAGTTTTTATTGAAAAACATGAAGATACTGGAAAGTAATACAAATCAGTGCAAGGGGAAAAAAGCAACAAAAACACATCAAAGTCAATGTCAACACAATTTCTTGAAATTCTGACAATGGAATCCCCACCAGCTGAGGCCCATTATGGTCCCTTCTCTTCTCCTTCACCTGATATTTCCCTGCTTCTTGCTTTTTCTAGAATCCTATTCTCCTGTGTCTCAAGAGATACAGTGAATAATTCTCAATTCATGTCATTTTTGTAGGCAGAGCATTTTTAGTGTTCTGGTGTTTCATTTTCCCCAGAAATTCCTAGGAAAATATGGAGGATGGTTTTATGTTTATTACCTTAAGAGAAATATTAAAGGGTTTTTATATGAAATGGCAAAAGGAATTCTAATTTTTTGGTGTTTTATTCTACAACCTTGGCAATTAGAGGAAGCTTCATCTTTTTATTTTTAATATATATTTTTATTGATTTCAGAGAGGAAGTGAGAGGGAGAGAGAGATAGAAACATCAATGATGAGAATCATTGATCAGCTGCCTTCCTGCATGCCCCCTACCAGGGATCGAGCCCACAACCCGGGCATATGGCCTTGACTAGAATTAAACCCAGGATCCTTCAGTCCGAAGGTTGACACTCTATCCACTGAGCCAAACCGGCTAGAGCCATCTTTTTTTTTTTTTATGTTACTTTTTTTTTTTTTTTTTTTTTGTAGTAAATAGAAGGAGAAATCACTGTGGTTAAGGATAATCAGGTAAAAATTTAAAGAGGATATAAATGTGGCCTTAACCTGAGTCCTAAGCCCTTCACAATGCAAATGAAAAGAGAAGTGATGTGACAATATGGTGAAGTGCTACACTTCCTTGCTAGCTTCTTTGCAATCAGGGGTGGCCTGAGTTGAGTTAGGCTTGAGTTGTGGCCGATGCAATGTAAGGAGACTTAGTGTGCACTCTTCTTAGGTGTGTATTCTCAAGTGTGTGTGTGTGTATTCTTTCCCCTTCTGCCAGCTGAATGAGTAGAATGATGAGGGCCTGAAGGAGACAGAGCACAGGTAAGAAGAACCTGGATCCCTTAAGGACTGCATGGAACAGAATTTCCTTGTCAATGCACAATGGACACCACTAACCAGAATTATCTCTGGATCCAACATAATAACAACTTCTATCCCAACAGCACTGTCTGTGTGGCGAAAGTTGCTGAGTGTTATTTCTATGAGATATCTACTTCTATAGCTTCCATAAGAATTCTGATTCTTACCTCTGGGAGTGGCGGCAGTAGTAAAGAAAATGCGTGAGACCCGTCAGGCCTGAAAGACTTAAGGTTAATTTTGGGGGTGATAATAAGAATGAGACAGGAGTGGCATAGTCTAGGAAAGATTTTCAGCAGAAAGAAAGACCTTAGGACAGGGAGGATAAGGACTGTACCGCAAAATGACTAACAGCACAGAGTGATGCTCCATTCCTCAGCAAAGATTCACCTGAGAACTCCTGGTTTTTCATCTAAAACCAGGACCTGAGATTGCCACCTGAGAGAGGCATTGGCAAGTGCCTTTTTGCATATTTAAGAACTCACATGGGGTCTTTTGCATCTCCAAGGGGTCATGTGTGGAGAGTTCAGCTCCAGCATTAGTCCAGTTTTTCTTTATGCACTCTCTCCCCTTTCCTCCAGGCAAGATTTTTACTGCCCCACTCAGGGACCGACCCATGCTGGGTCTTGGAGCCAGGCCTGACAGCAATGTTGTCCCTTTTGCTTTTGACTCATGAAGACTGCCCTGTATGGCTCTGTCAAATTCCCTTGGCCTTGCTCTCCGCTGATTGTGAATTCCAGCTCTGCTACCTCCTAGCTAAGGATCATA